>NC_069500.1:35312146-35494646 GCF_027579735.1 Bombina bombina | reverse complement strand
ATGCTTTATATGAAGAAGATTACACAACTCCTTTGTAATTCTCGACATAAATGGAGTGCCTTGGTCTGTTAATATTTCTTTGGGAATCCCAACACGGCTGAACATTAACATTAACTCCTTAGCAATTGCTTTTGCTGAAGTAGTACACATGGGTATTGCCTCAGGGTAACGTGTAGCATAGTCTACTATTACCAATATATACTGGTGCCCCCTTGCAGACTTTACAAGAGGACCCACAAAATCCATACCAATGCGTTCAAATGGGACCTCAATTATGGGTAAGGGTACCAAGGGGCTACGGTATGCTGTAAGAGGGGCAGTTAATTGGCATTCAGGACAAGAAGAACAATAGTTTGTGATAGATGCCATTACACCTGGCCAATAAAACCTCCTAAGAATTCTCTCTCTGGTTTTTTCAATCCCCAAGTGCCCCCCAAGTATGTGGCTATGTGCCAGATTTAATACAGTGTGTCGATATGCCTGGGGTACTAACAGCTGTTTGACAGACTCCTTTTTCCCAACTCTGTACAGTAAATCATTTTCCACTTCAAAGTATGGATAGGTGAGCGCTTTATCAGTATTAATGGGGGTGCCATTTCTTATGGAAATATAGTTTCTAGCCACAGCTAAAGTTGGATCCTCCCATTGTGCAGCCCTAAAGTTACTTGGGCTAACCTCTAGGTCAGTTATTTCTACATCAGGTTCAGATATATTAGATTGACCTGTATTATTCTGTTCAGTATTACCTCCAACTAGGGTTTCCATAGGGGTTGAGTGTTTCCCTCTAGCAGGAGTTATTTTGTCTAAGTCATCCCCCAATAAATCAGAAAAGGGAAAGTCACAAACAGCGCCCTCTACTGAATCCGGTGAATTTTCCTCAGCAGCATCCCATAGATTCAAAAAATGGGGAAAATCTCTGCCTATTATCATTTCATGGACTAATTTATCCACTAAACCAACTCTATGATTTATAGGGCCATTTTGAGTTTCAATAAGTACTTTAGCAGTTGGATACTTGTGTATGTCCCCATGGACACAAGCAATATCTAGGTTCTGGTAATTATCAATAGGAGTATTTCTCAACAGACCCCTGTCTATGAGCGTAACCATGCTACCAGAATCCAGCAAAGCTTTAATTTAATTTCCCTCCACCCTTACAGTGCACCAAGGGTGGCCATTTAAACAATCATTTTTGGTAATTGCATATACTGAGCGAGTGTACAATGAATAATTGTCTCTCATATTGCCAACATTCCATTCCATAGCAACATCATTCTCAGGGCAGTCCTTTGCAAAATGTCCATACTCTTTACATTGAAAACATTTAATATTAGCATTAGACAACATCTTTGAGGCTATTGTGGACCCTTCCTGCCTCACAAAACTCTTGTCCCTTGCAGTAATGTCCCTCGGGTTGTAAAAACCCATCTGCTCCTCCCGATACCCCCCTTTTCCCCGGAACAGTCTTACCCAATTTACTGGGACTCTGGATCTTCGGGGTTCTAGGTCTTTCCTGGTTGGGGATTTGTAGAAACTCTCCGGCAGTCAAATAGTGTTCCACCAGGGCAACTAGACCGTCAGCAGTTTTAGGTTCACTCTGGCTGACCCACCGCCGCAGGGAAACAGGCAATCCTCGCAGGAACCGGTCCATCACGAGCTGTTCCACAATGTGACTAGCTGAGTTGACCTCTGGCTGTAGCCATTTCCTGGCAAGATGTATCAAGTCAAACATCTGTGACAGCACGGCTTTGTCTTGACTGTAAGTCCAGGAGTGAAATCGCTGAGCCCTTACTGCTGTCGTTACTCCCAGGCGGGCCAAGATTTCTGTTTTTAGCTTTTTATAGTCACTGGCCTGCTCAGGCTCCAAATCATAATATGCCTTCTGAGGTTCTCCACTCAGAAATGGCGCAAGGAGACTTGCCCATTCAGACGCAGGCCACCCTTCTCTTTCGGCTGTCCTTTCAAAAGCCATCAGGTAAGCCTCCACATCATCTGTAGCCACCATCTTTTGCAAATAGTTACTCACTCTCAGAGTCTTAGAACTGTGTGGAATTTCTGCAGCACACCTGCCCAGTCTTTCAGCTAGGCCTTGAATCTCCTGCTGCATGGTACATGTGATATTCTGCTGTTCCTCTCTTTGTGTTAATACCAGTTTTTGTAGCACTGCAATATTTTCTTGCTGGCTGGCAGTAGCTTGCTGCTGTGTGGCAGTGGCCTGTTGCTGTGAGGCCGTAGCCTGTAGTAAAGCCTTTACAACTTCCTCCATTTTAAGTGTGGTATTGTTTCCTTAACAGACTATTAGTGTGTTGCCCGCTACCTCCACCATATGTGACCTGGGATCTTGGAAACACACAGTCCTCAAAGCTGGAAACACCACACAAGGTTGTAGCTTTATAAAATACAGTCTGTTTATTATCAGGTCTGGCAAAAACAGGCGAAATAAACATAAACAAAACAAAAGAGGCTTGCTCCACTGAGCACTTACTAACAAGTACAACTGTTTGCACTAAGTAGCTTTTCACAAAAGTAATATTGCAGAGACCTTTCAAACTTTGTCCTTTAGAGAGAATTCCTCTCAGTCTCTCAGGAGAGTGTTTGCAGTTTTCCTTTACTGCTGGCAAATCTAAATCTCAACCCCTTACTGGGGATTTTATTAGCACCTGCTGTTAATTACCACATGCAGGTGAGTAGCTAGCTGAGTCAGACAGAATTCCTGGACTGGACTTTTTGACATAATGTGCTACTTGCAAACTGCAGGGTGGAGCACTGCAACACTTTTGAGGGAATATAGACACCTTCCATTACTATGCCTTGGGTTCTGTCACAATATATATATATAGTGTGTGTGTGTATATATATATATATATATATATATATATATATATATATATATATATATATATATATATATATATATATATATATATATACATATATAGTGTGTGTATATATATATATAGTGTGTGTGTGTATATATATATATATTTATTTAGTGTGTATATATATGTATATGTGTGTGTACACACTGGTGGCTGCCCCTACATTTTTGACTCTTAGATTTCAAAGAAATTCAACAAGTTATAAAAATCAGATTAACAGTATGATGTTATGGGGTAATGGGAAATTATATTTTCTATAATTATAGATAAATTAATTATCTTAAGTTTTTTTTAGCACATCTTTGTAACATTTTGAAAAAAAACAGCAAAATGTATCCTCATCTGTGTGGCCAAAAATCCTAGCACCGGCCCTGAGTATAACCCAGGTTCTCAACCAAAAATGGGCCGGCTCCTATGCATCACATCCCTGCTTTTTAAATAAAGATAGCAAGAGAATGAAGACAAATTGTTAATAGGAGTAAATTAGAAAGTTGCTTAAAATTGCATGCTCTATCTGAATCATGAAAGTAAAAAATTGGGTTTAGTGTCCCTTTAAGTGAATAGACTAGAAAACAGAAAGTCAGACTTGCTCATGTTTATATCAGGCAGGGACTACACTAAGGATTTCTAAGTGCTCATTATGTAAGAAAACAAGTAAGTTGTTTGCTCTTTTTTACACAACCTTTTAGGTTTCCTTTAACAAATTTATTTTTGCCTGAAGGAGCACTGTTTAATATCCCTATAAAGTTAAATAACCATATCAAACAACAATAGAAGCATATAAGAGATTTTTCTTTATAAATCCAAATATCTATTACCTAATATGACAGCAAACTTGCACATAATAAACAATATTATTTGATTTGAGCAATAAAAATCCTGTGGTATATATTTAAAGGAACAGTCCCTATATACAGTGGGTATTGAAAATAATCACCCCCCTTGAAAATAATCACAATGTTTTTGCTTTGCAGCCTAAAATAAAGACAGACACAGCTTTTGTTTATCCAGCTGTATTTACTCAGTGTAACTTATAACATCCAAGTCTAAGATATAACACCAAAATGTCAGGCAAAAATAAAGACAATACAAAAACAGAATCACTGAGTTGGAAAAAGGATCACCCCCTCCTAAAATTACTTGTAAACGCAATAAGGTGTAGCTAATCACCTTCTCAATGGCACACACAAAGCCATTTGACCTTCAACTGTGATCAGCTGTGGGCATATTGATTAGCTCAGCATGAAAAGAGCTTTCCTGAAGCACCTCAGTCCCTGGTAGTGCAACTGAAGCAAACAATCAACTATGGGTGGCAAGGCACTGTCAAAAGATCTCCAGGATAAAGTTGTGGACAGGCACAAGTCAGGAGATGGATACAAGAAAATATCAAAGGCTTTATCAATACCTAGAAGCACAGTGTAGTCTATTATTAAGAAGTGGACGGTATTTGGTACAACACAGACCCTCTCTGGATCAGGATGTCGCTCCAAACTGGATGAAAGAGCCAGGAGGAAACTGGTCAGAGAGGCTACCAAGAGGCCCACTGCAACTCTGATGCAGTTGCAGGAATTTATGACAAAGAGAGGCCATTATGTGCATGTGACATGCATGGGAGGGTTGCAAGAAAAAAGCCACTCCTCAAGACAGGCCACATGCAGTCACGACTGAGCTTTGCCATAACACACCTAGGAGATTCCGAGGCCACATGGAAAAAGGTGTTCTTGTCAGATGAGAATAAAATTTAATTATTGGGCCTCAACACCAAACGATATGTCTGGAGGAAATCCAATACAGCTCACCATCCAAATAACACCATACCTACAATAAAGCATGGAGGTGGTAATATCCTGTTATGGGGTGTTTCTCTGCAGCAGGCAATGGAGCACTTGTCAGGATAGAAGGAATAATGGATGGGGCAAAATACCGTCAAATTCTTGAGGAAAATCAGCTGCCCTCTGCCAGGAAGTTGTCAATGGGAAGAAGGTTTACCTTCCAACATGACAATGACCCAAAGCACACAGCAAAAATGACCACACATTGGTTGAAGGAGAAAAAGGTGAATGTCCTTGCATGGCCTAGTCTGAGCCCAGACTTAAACCCCATTGGATATCTGTGGCATCAAATGTAACAGAACTAGAGCAGTTCTGAAAAGAAGAGTGGGCAAATATTTCACAGTCTAGACGTGCAAAGTTAGTAGAGACATTTCCCAACAGACTAAAGGCTGCAATTAAAGCAAAAGGTGGTTTAACAAAATACTGACACAAGAGGGTGATCCCTTTTTCAACTCCGTGATTCGTTTTTTTTATTGTCTTTATTTTTCCCTGACATGTTGGTGTTATATCTTTCACTTGGATGTTATAAGTTGCACTGAGTAATTACAACTGGATAAACAAAAACTGTGTCTTTCTTTATTTCAGGCTGCAAAGCAACAAAATGTGATTATTTTCAAGGGGGTGATTCTTTTCAATACCCACTGTATATATTAATATGTAGATATGGTTTATTTAACACGTGAGTTACTACCCCAATACTAAAGAATATACATACAGGACAGATACCATAACTGGTAGTCTCTAGGTTCCTGATGGTATTAGTATATGGTATAAGCAAACAGCTGTATTAAATGTAAGTGGCGTACCTCCGTGTCTAGCACCAGTGAATCTGGTTCGGCAGGATCCTGTAGCACAATGGGTCATCAGGATCCTGTAGCGAAGGGGTATGTAGCCTCCTCGTCTGCTGGAAACCTCTCCCCGAGTATAGTCGCTGAGTGTCTGCAGTCAGGTGATAATACAATGTTCCATTGTACGGTTTATATCTTGCAATTTGTAAGGCCACTCCTCCTTTACGGAGCTCATACGCATAGGCGTGGGACACAAACATGAATCTACTCTCATGGATGTGGGCTAAGACAATTCAGTAGTAGGATGCTTGTTGCAGCAAGAGATAGGACCAATGAGAAAAGCAGCTTGTTGGTCCTAATGACGGCTCATCCAAGCATATAACACAAAAAGAAAGCATGAACCAAAGTGCAGATTGCTGAAGTAGCAGATGTATGCAAGCTTGAAGTGTAAACTCAAAAAACAGTTTGGGCAGGCAGTGACTGACATGTGCTGATGCATTTTGCAAATGCACACACGCACTTTATCAGAGAACATAGAACTCTACTCATAAGATCTATTTAAAATAACCATCAACCAATAAGATTACACATAAGCAATTAATAGGAAACTAACTTGCTACATATATTGCAAGCAGGCTGCTACTAGACTTCTCCATTAGAAACTAACTAGCACCTAAATTACAAGTTTTGTGGTATGTCTATAAAGCTGAGAAAAATGGCCTTTGTGCGCGGAATGGCAGGTCACACGTATTACAAGTACGGCTATATCGCTATTGTTTTAGCCTGTAACGCAACTCTCCATTCCGCACTCAAAAAATGGCTTTTGAGTGTGGAATTTTTAGATCACCCGTATTACAGGTTGTGCGGTCTGGCTATTATGCTACTGTTATAGCTTATACCGCCACGATCCATTCCGCGATCAAAAAACAGTAGTTATGGATTTTGCAAAACAAAAATGTTTCACAAAACTCATAACAAAAATGTTACAAAGTACACTAACACCCATACACTACCTATTAACCCCTAAACCGCCATCCCCACATCACAAATACTATAATAAACCTATTAACCCCTAATCTGCCACCCCCACATCACCAACACTAAATAAACCTATTAACCTCTAAACCTCCGACCCCCACATCGCTATTACTAAATTAAATCTATTAACCATTAAACCGCAGGCCCCCCACATTGCGACACACTAAATTAAACTATGAACCCCTAAACCTAACACCCGCTAGCTTTAAATTAAAGTTACTATAGAACTACCTTAAAATAAATAAAAACTTACCTGTGAAATAAAAAAAAACTAAGATTAAACTATAAATAAACCTAACACCTAACACCTACAAAAGGGGCATTTGTATGGGCATTGCCCTTAAAGTAGTTTATGCTCTTAAAAATAATACAATTTACTAAAATATCAAGATTTATTACAGATAAAAAATATGTTAAGAAGCATAAAATTTGTGATGTCTCCCAACACAACTAGGCTGCAGCTATTATATGAAACAGAATTAAAACATGACAATCAACTATGACATATAGGAACCTATGTTTAGTTGGAATATATATGATTGCAGGGGTTAACAGATAGGATCTCCAATGTTCCCAGTGGAGGTGTAAAAACAAATTTACCTTGAGAATGTCACTTAAGAAATGAAGTTGCAATTTTTGTGTCAAAGTTTTCTTTTTGTATTAAAGATGGTAGCGTGTTTACATATCAATATGCAGATGCCCAACTCAGACTTAAGGTATGTTCACCACTCCTCTGCCTCTCTGCTCCTCTGTATTCTTTACCTTTATCTACACCTTGGTTCTAGAAAACCACTCACTGTTCCCCACAGCCAGCTTGTTCTCCCCCGGTGTTACTTTGTTTGAAGAGTTCAGCAAGCGTTCACTGAGCCGATCACGTGACGTCCTTCAAAAGATCTGATTAGTTGGCTTCGTATTAGTTACCAGCCGGCTGGATTTTCAAAGAAGTTGGTACTTGAGTGAGTGTATATAATTGCAGATAATATATGATAGATTTGTATTCACAGCTTAGAATCAATCAACGCGTTTCGCTGTAAAATGGCTTTATCAAGATCCCATATATATGTTGGAATATGCTGAGGCAAATTTAGCAGCCATGGCAGTACCACACTTTTGTAGATAAAATTCCCTTCCAAAGACAAAGTAATTGTGTGTTAATTAAAGATGGTTGCTGAAATAATGAAATGTTTAAGTTCTTCTGAATAATCCGTAAACCTTTTTAGCATTTCTCATAGGGCTTCAAGACCCAATGTGTGAGGAATACTGGAGTATAAGGCTGCTACATCTTTTGTAAGCCATTTGTCTTTTAAGGTCCAGGTTACACCTTCTAGCTGTTGTATTACATGAGAGCTATCTCTTTTTTATCCTGGTAATGCTACTACTATTGATTGTAACATAAAAGATATCCAGGCTCCTAATCTTTCATATAGGGACCTTATAATAGCCAATATGGGCCTCCCTGGTGGATTAATCCTTGTCTTGTGTATCTTTGGTACTGTTCTAAAGGAAGGTACTATTGGTTCCTTCATGATGAAGTATATCCAAAAATTAATACAATTGTTCTTTGAATATGAGTGTAGGATCAAATTTAAGTTTTTCATATGTAGTTTGTACTTCCAGTTGACCTGTAACTTTCTTAAGGTAGTTCTCTTTATATAGGACTACTATCACTCCACCCTTGTCTGCCTGGGCGATAAGTATCTCCTGGGTGTCTTTTAGTTGTTTTAAAGCAATTTATTGTGACTTTGTCAAATTGTGTTTGGGTTTGTAGTCCTCTTCCTTTATAGAATTGTGCAGGAGTATTAATTCTCTATGGGCTACTGATATGATTTTAAACCCTGGCTCCTTGCCTGTACTGGGTAGACGTAGGAGCTATCTTTTAGGCCAAAGTTTTTTGGAGGATGTGTTGTAACATTATCGCTATTCTGTAGTGAAATTAAATCATTAAGATCACATAAATCTCTAAATAATAATCCTACATCTTTTGTGTTGGATACTTGAGTGTCAATGTGGGTTGGTGTCTGTGACTCAGTGCCAAAGAAATGTTTCTTAAGTGAGAATTTGCATACTAGTCTTGACATCAAATATAGTGCTCAATAAGTTAACACCTTTATTTATTAAAATAAACTGTGCAGGTGTCAGTGAATAATCAGATAAATTGATAGACAATATCTGGCAGACAACACAGGAACAGAATCACGGTGCACTGTCCCCATTAATTCTGCACAACAATATTTAAACGGCAGCCTTTTAAATAAAACCAGTTCAGACAAAAGAGGGTGAATTATTAAACCGTCCATCGTGACAGAATAGGCACCAATAAACATCAAAACCAAATATATGCCAAACTAAAGGGTGCATGAACGGTTTTAAATACAACACTTTTTAATCATTGTGTAATCAAGCTTTTTTTTTTTTAATACAACAAACCAACGCACAATACACTTATGGGATCAATTGAGTCCTTGACAAGTATCCCTTTTTATTAGTATTCTTGACTGAATTAGTAATTACCAAATGCCATTCTCAGAGCAATCTTATTTTTGGGATAGGGATTTTTTTAGGACAGGAATTTCTTTTAAAATAGGATTTTTTTTTTAAAGTAAAAGAGCTGTTATCACTTTAAGGCAATGCCCTACCCAATGCCCTTTACACAGCAATTGTTAGTGTAGGTTTTAGCGTTAGTATAGGGTTTTTATTTTGGGGTGGGCTTTACTTTACTTTAGTTTTAGTATATGCATAACTTTATTTATTTTGTTTATTATTTTTGTTGTAATTTTAGTGTTTTTTCTATTTTCTGTAACTAATGGGTGTAAGGTTATGTCATGCCATGTTCATGTTCCTTTAAGACGAGGAGGGATTTCATTCAAACCTCCCTATAAGAATCTGGCCCATCCATTATTCATTGCTTCATATTGTTCGAGCTAAGGTAATAATTGTTTCTCCTAACGTTAACCTACTTTCGTACCAAGTATCCTGCCTTACAGGCTAGCACCCTTACAGGACCAACTTCCTTTGAACCTCTGACTAAGTCACAGTAACCGCGGCCTTCCTCGCCTCTACACAGAGCTTCCTGCTTGTTTCTCTCTACAGCTACTCGCCATCCTGTCTACCCTGATGTCAGCCAACTCTCTCACCACGTGAGCTCCGTTCAGCTGCTAGCTGCATTCAGCTCTCTTCCTCCCGGTCCGTTCTAGTCCCAAAATGTGGCTAAACAAGGTAATTCCTAAACTATTAAGTAGTTTACGGTTTATTGCGATGGGCTAAGTAGTGTAGGGGGATAATGAGGTGGCCTATTGGTGGTTTAGGGACTAATAGGCTATGACGTTTATTGCTGTGGGCTATTGGTGGATTAGGGGTTAATAGGTTAGGTGGTGGTTAGGTCTTTAAATTGTGGAAGATTAGGGATTAATAGTTTAGTGAGGTTATGTTGAGTTGGGGGTGAGGGCATGTAAGTGGTTAATAGTTTAGAGTAGCACATTTCTATACAATGTTAAAATGATATGCATTTCATGTATAATGCATATTATTTAATTATTGTATAGACTTTAAACTGCTAATTTTTTTTCTTATTCTTTTTATTATTGGAAACCTAAATATATAATTTAAAATATATATTTATGTCATAAAAGTCAGAATTGGAAACATTTACATTTTTACATAGCGGCATGCAGTTATGTAAAACTATAAATCTTCCACTATAAATTCTATACAATAATTAAAATAATATGCATTATACATGAAAATGCATGTCATATTAACATTGTATTTAAATGTATCGACATGGCTCCTACAGTTATAATAGGGAGATTATTTTTGGGGGGCTGTCTTTATTAGTCAGGTATAACAAAGACATGACATATATGTAGTCATTCTGTGGGAGTTAGCTGGGTGTTCCAGGGTGTAACCTGCATTTTAATTGGGATACATAACCAACAGTGTGATATATTCCAAGGGCAGCCCTGAAGGTTAGGTATAGGGTTTTAGCCATGTTTGTCTCGGCACCTTTCCAGTGGCAAGCTTTTCCTGTGTGAGGCACATAGTGTAGGTGTAGTTACAGTAAAGTTACACAGGCATTATGTGAAGTGAAAACACTGTCTGTGGTGTGTAGGAACACTTCAAGTATGCTCCCCGCCCTTACATCAGCGAGGGCGGAGTTTAGGCAGAAGCTGCAATTGCTATTATTTCCTATAGGGGACACATGGCCCTCGCTGGCACTTTGCCGGTCAGCCTCCTTTTTTTTTTTGTTTTTGTTTAACAAGCTTTATTTTGTAAAGAACGACAGCATTACATATATATCAATGTAACAGCATAAGTCACATAGTCATGAAATTCAGGATGTTAATATTAACACAATATGGTACAAGTCTCTATGAGCTACATAAATCAGATAAAAAATTCGAGTGTCCTCAAAGCACAAATGATTTATCACACTTTATGAGCTTTGAGCTTGCGGCTACAGTCGGAGTCGACTGTAGTTATGCTAGAACTAAACAGTTATATAATTGAAGGCTTATGTAGTTTACATCAGGCGTGTGTTATATCAAGTCATCTCAGATTCACAGCTAACATTATACATACAGCTGAGATCAGTTTAATACCTGATGTGGTCACCCATACAGATGTAAAGATAGAAAAGAGAATAAGTGGAACATGGAAAGTAAGACGAGGAGGGAACAGGAAAAAAAAGGGGGGAGGGGTAGGATATCAGGGATACGGGTAACCCGGGGTGTCTAGGAGATGGCATCTTAACGTTCTTATATAGTTCGGTGCTCATTAAGAATTTCAAAGACCCTCCCAGGTTAGTGTCATCATTTCATGTGTGCCTATTTTGCCAGTTTTAACTTAAAACTTAAAACTTTTAAGATAATGATATCTTTCGAGCCTCAGAAGTTCCCCCACTCTGCCTCTCCACTCCTGTAGGTTAGGGGTACGCTGTTCTTTCCAGTGCACCGGTATTAGGTCTTTTGCCCCGTTTAACATCAACAAGAGAAGCAAATACTTATCTTCCCCAATTATCTTAGGAAATTTGTGGTATATCAAGTAGGCTGGCCTGGGGGGAATTATGACCTTCCGTAGTCTGCTCATTTCTCCCAAGACCTCATCCCAATATGGGCGGATACATGGACAAGACCACCAAATATGAAGGAGGGTGCCCTCCTCACTGCAGCCTCTCCAGCACCCCCCACTCATGTGTGGATATATTTTTTGAAGCCTATGGGAGGGTCAGGTACCACCTACTCAAAAGTTTGTATAGCGTCTCCTAGATACGCACCGATACAGATGCCTTTTTTACTCTGTCAAAGATCTTAAGTCAGTCTTTAAAGCCTATTTCCAGTCCCAAGTCAGTCTGCCAAGCATGTGCGTACGAAGGAAGGGTGGGTCCCCCCTTTGCTAGTAGAAGTTTATATAACTCTGATACTAGGTTGGTAGGGGTCTGTGGCATTGTGCACAGTACCTCAAACAGTGTCCTACGCCTTGTTAGGGCTGACCTCTCACCATGTGTATTAAAATAGTGTGTAAGTTGTGCTACCCTAAACCATGACTTGAAAATGTCTGGGTCCCACTCTGCTAACTCAGTTAAAAATTGAGGATTTCGCTAGAGCATAGGACTCCCCAGGGGCACACGGCCGGAACTCCATGTCCAAGTCCAGGTTCTCTTTTATAGGAGTAACCGGAGAGGTTAAAGTGGAGACATGGGGCATTTCGCAAATTAATCTGTCCCACATCTTGAAAACTTCCTCAATCCGAGGGTAATTTTGGATGGTTGCTGTGTGATTTTTAGGGGAGATCCAGGCCAGCGCCCTCATGTTCCACCTCTGCAAAATCTTGTCATCTATTTGTATCCAAGTTTTGGCTTCACTCCACCAATCTCTGAAGAAATATAGCTCTCTGGTATTCTTTTAAATGTGGAACTCCTATCCCCCTCTGTCTCTAGGCAGGTATGTGGTATGTTTGTGAATTCTGGGGTTTTGCCCATTCCAGATGTAGGCCTCTATAGCTGACTGTATGTGTTGTAAGTATTGGGAGGTCGGCGTAATCGGAACTGTTTGCAGTATGTATAGAACTCTCGGTAGTACGTTCATCTTGACGACTCCGACCCAGCCAGGAAATAGTCAAATTTTTCCAGTTGGCAAGGTCTCTGATTATGTCATCTCGTATGCGCTTAAAGTTAAGGTCTGCAATTTCTACCACGCTAGGTATGATTGTGATCCCTAGGTATTTTATTGAATGCTGGGCGATTTTTAACGGGCAATCGGATTTAAGGACCTCGAAGAGATCAGGGGTTTCTGTAATGTTCAGAATTTCGGATTTTGAAGGATTAAGAAGGAAGTTCGATACCTTGCCAAATTCTGAAAATTCTGTCAAAGCCTCTCGAAGAGTCGGATATCGTTAGAAGAATACCGTCCGCATACATTGCTAGTTTATGCTCAGAACCACCGACCCCGATCCCCTTTATTTGTGGATTGGACCTAATTTTCCCTGCCAACACCTCAATGGTGAGGGCAAATAAGAGCCGTGAGAGAGGACAGCCCTGCCTGGTTCCATTCTTTATTTTAAACGTTTTAGACAGGGTGCCATTAACTCTCACCCTCGCATTTGGCGTTGAGTACAGTGACATCACCGTACTAATAAATTTGGGCCCGAACCCGAATTTGTTCAAGGTATGCCGCATAAAAGACCAGCTTTTTCAGCATCCATTGTGACGAGTGAAAGTGGTATCTTGTTAGTTTGGGCATGAGTTATCAATTGTATAACTTTGAGAGTGTTGTCCCTTGCCTCAGGCGCTGGTATAAATCCTACCTGATCCCTCAAAATCAACCCAGGGAGAAATCTATTAAGATGGTTGGCTAGTGTTTTGGCTAGGATTTTAACATTGGAATTTAATAAAGATATGGGACGATAGCTTTCCGGCCTGTCCTGTAATTTTTTGGGCTTTGGAATCCCCGTTATATGGGCCTCCAGCATAGTGCCTGGAAGGGCTGAGGTGTGCAATAGAGAATTGAATATAGTAACTAATTCTGGCACCGAAGTATCTGCAAATGTTTTATTATACTTTGCACCAAAGCCGTCAGGCCCAGGGGTTTTCCCCATTCGGAGATCTTTAATGGCTTTTTTCACTTCTTCTATTGTGAATGGGGATTCGAGCGATTCTGTCTCCTGTTCTGATAGTCTGGGCAGGCCCACCCCTGAAACATAAGCCAGGATGTCCTGCTCCACCTGCGCCTCCGGGAGGGCATCCTCATCATTCCTGTGGGCATTCTGTATGTTATACAAAAACTCATAGTATGAGCTGAAAATGTTTGCTACAGATTTCCCATCGGCTTTGATAGTCCCCGTTTGGTCCATTATGTTATACCCATATGCTTTCAACCTTTTGCGTGCAATAGCCCTAGCCAGTAGTTTTCCCGCCTTGTCCCCTTGTTCAAAATAAAGCTGCCTCAGAATGAGTGGCTTTTTCTGATAATCCTCTTTTAGGAACTTCAGCAAGTCCACCCTAGCCTGAGCCAGTGTTATTTGCAGAGCATCCACTGTTGGAAGTCTCTTATGCTCTTGTTCTGCATTCACAAACCGAGACAAGATAGCTTGGTATTGCTCTTTTTTTTTGTCTAGCTAATTTAGCTCTCCTCTTGATTAGGAGACCCCGAATTGTACACTTATGTGCCTCCCAGACAATAGAGCTCTGTATACGATCATTCGCATTAAAATGAAAGAATTCCACCAATGAATTCTGCACATCTGAGCAGAACGCCTGATCATCAAGCAGCGTGTCATCGAGTCTCCACATGTAAGGTGTGACTGGGACATTGGGCCATTGGATGGAGCAACTAACAGGAGCGTGGTCAGTCCATGTGATCGTGTGTATGTTACTGCAAGTAGTGAAAGTGAGGCCTGTCGGGTCCGTAAATAAATAATCAATCCTCGAATACTTTCTATGAGAATGGGAGTAGAAGGTGTAGTTTTTTGAGTGAGGATGATGCGTGTGCCATATGTCGTCTACTACTAGATCAGTCAGGGAGGCAGCCATGCGCTTCAGGGTTTTGTGAGGGGCACTGGAGATTCCATTTGACGTGTCGAGAGCAGGATTCAGGGAAGCGTTGAGGTCTACACCCAGGAACAGAACACCTATCTGCACTTCTAATATTTCACGGGTGATTTCCTGAAGGAAAAGGTGTTGTGACTGGTTGGGACAATATATATTAGCTAGCGTGATTGGTCTCCTGAAAAGTAAACCTGTGATTATTAGGTATCTGCCTTCGGGGTCATTATAAGCCTGCTATATTTGGAACAGCATTCTAGCACTAAACACTATTCCAACACCGTTTTTTTTGTAGGGCCAGCTGCAAAATAAGCTATGGCGTACTGGTGACTGAACCACTTCGGTTCATGATTTTTTTAAAAATGTGTCTCTTGTAGATGTATTATATCCCCTCCCATTCTGTGTAAGTCTCTTAAGACAATGGAACGCTTACCAGGGCTGTTAAGTCCTTTGACATTTATAGTAAAAATATCTACCGGGAGGGTCTTTACATAGTTTTTCGGTCGGGCCATAGTGAAATAAGGAGTTGGGGTTGGCGGGGAAGAGAGGAGATAAGGGGCACACAAAAAAAGGGGGGGGATGGTGTAGGGAGAAGGAGGTAGGGAGTTGGGAAAGAGAGAAGGAGGGGAAATAAAAGTTAAAATGAGAGAGGAAAAGAGTGAGAAGGAGAGGAAAGAAAAGTTAGAAGGAGAGAGGAAAAGAGTGAAGAGCAATCACAGCGTGTTAAACAATATGGTAAAACACAATTGTCTCTATTAGTAACTTTGCAACAGAGACAAACTGTAACAACTACTTTAACTAATCAGGGGTAGTTATCCCTGTGTTTTCACATTTAATATAAACTTTAAACATATTAAAATAAATCAGAACATTCTGGAGTTATAAACATCTATATAGTTCCCTTATCAACTCTAGTGTTGTAGTTGAGGCGTGGCATTACTCGCTATCTAGGGGTTTGTGCGTGTGATTATATGAGGAACTGGGAGAGGCGTCACGGTCATTCCTTGCATGTCCTGATTATTCTCAGTGGAGCAAAAGGGGAGTCTATGCTGCCCCTTATATGTTGGTCTCCAGGCCCAAAGATGGTGTTGTATGTGTTAGAGACTGATCAATATGACCATATCAACTTCAAGCCCATAAGAGGCCCCTTATTATCGGTATTAGATCAGAGAAGAGGAGTCGCGTGTGTCTACTCAATTCAACAAGCGTTAAGCTTTCTTAGATTATGTGAAAACAGAGCCTGTATGTCATCTTAGTGTTCAAAACTCGTCCTCCCCTTGGGGCTTTTTGTATTGAATGTGCCTGTTTACTGAGGTAACACTGAGTATGTGCCCGGTGAGGGGCCTCCCAGTGCTACCTTTAGAGCAGTGATTTGTTATCTTGAGGTTAGGGCCTGATATTTGCTTCTAGAAAATGTTTCACTTCCTTACTTTGCATACTATTCCTCGTCATTCTAAAATAATTTAGAGACTTGATTAATTTACACACTGAATTCACGCATGACATAAGTATGTTTCAATATTCAGACCTTTATTACATAATGATAACCATTAATTAAGTTACTGGTATCAAACAGTTTGTTATAAAGTTATTATATAGTTATTTGTTAATGTTTTTGTTATGCCAACCTCCAATTATGCTCTCCAATTGTCCAAGAGAAGAGGCCTTTATTATGTCAAAATATCCTTGTTTTGCTCTCAAACAAGCCCTGGCAGCACATTAAGGTATACAATTGATTATACCCCACTTTACTAGAATAGATAGATAGCTCAGCATGCTAAGGCACTGTGGCTGATCTCTGTAGCAGCCTATGGGTTGCAGGTTCGATCCCCAGCAAGGTCCACTCAGCCTTTCATCCTTCCAAGCGCCTTGAGACCCTTATGGGTGATTAGCTGCGCTTTACAAGTACCCAATACATACAGATTCATGGCTATTGTCTGGGTCTCTTCACCCATGGTGCCCAGCTCCACCGGTGTGTAATTATACTTAGTCTAACGATCCTCACTACTCCACCTTTATGGTGCACCACGTGTGTGGTTTACCATCCAGGTGACTCTTATATACTCAAAGATATACCTTTTATGTATCCCTATACATGCACAAGCTATTTCAACTCACACACATCATCACAGCCCCCCTTTTTTTATTAGTTTTATTAATTTTTACAGAAATCAATCAAATTTCTGCCAGGGCCTGTTTGAGAGCAAAACAAAGATATTTTGACATAATAAAGGCCTCTTCTCTTGGACAATTGAAGAGGATAATTGGAGGTTGGCATAACAAAAACATTATCAAATAACTATATAATAACTTTATAACAAACTGTTTGATACCCGTAGCTTAATTAATGGTTATCATTGTGTAATAAAGGTCTGAATATTGAAACATACTTATTTCATGCGTGAATTCAGTGTGTAAATTAACCAAGTCCCTAAATTATTTTAGAATGACAAGGAATAGTATGCAAAGTAAGGAAGTGAAACATTTTCTTTATCTTATGAAAACGTAACATTATCTGTCCTTGTATGTGTCCCAGTAGAATATAAGGTCATTATATAATTGTAATTGATTTATTTTGAGAAAGTAATATCCTTCTAGTGTTATGGTTGTTTGAAACCTTTCTCTTCAAGAAGTTAATGAAGGGGACTCACTTAATTTCCACTGGGATGCTATTATTTGTTTAGCAGCATTAAATACAATCTGTCCCAAGCTATTCCTTATTACACAATTTAAATAATTAAATACATTGAATAAACATACTTTTGGTGTCAAAGAGAGATTACTAGATAATATGGTATATATTTATTTCAGTATCATTTTTTCCAAAATTATTGTATTTTATGACATGACCACCATACATGACCCATATTTCCTTTTTTCCGATTTACATCTCCAACACTTATCAGAAGCCCAGGGAAAATATGTCTAAGTCTTTGTGGAGTAAGATACCATTGTAGGATGATTTTATAATTGGTTTCCATTATTTGTGTAGAGTGAGCCGAATGAGCAATGTTATGAAAAATAATTGACCAGTCTTTTGAAGTATATTGTTCTCCCATTTCTCTTTCCCAAGCCTTGGGGGTTTAGGGGATGTGGCACCAAGTAATATTTTGTATAATTGAGAGATGATTCCCCTTTGAGGGAGTTCAATACTACACATTTTTTCAAAATTGGTAAGAGGTCTTATTAGGTTTGATCTTTCTTTATGAGTACTAATGTAATGGTTGACCTGATGATATTTTAACCAGGGTTTCATGAACCCTTGTCCCAAAAGTTCTTTAGGTTTTATTTTATTTAAGTTTAATATTGAGTATATAGGTATGACTCTGTGAATATTCAGTTCTTTGTCATGCACGTATGACGTTCCTATTTGAAGATCTGGATTTGATAATATAGGAGTCTGGGGGAAAACCTACTTGTTACCCCTTCCGTGTTGGATCTAATTAATTTCCAATCTGTGAACGTGTTTGTTAAAGTGTGTAAACCTGCGCATTATATTTTGGGCATTATATTAGGGGTCCAACATGCGCCTCCTAATTGTTGGATACCTGATATGTCATGTTCTATTTGAATCCAATATTTTGGGTTGATAGTATTATATCGACACCATTCTATTATTCTTTGTAAAGAGATTGCTTTTTTATAAAGCATGTGATGTGGAACTCCTAACCCGCCTAATTCCTTAGATGCATACATAGTTGGTCTAATTATTCTTGGGGGTTTATTTTTCCAAATGAAATTATATATGACCTTTTGTGAGTTTTGTGTAAATTACTGTGCGAGTGGTTTCAGCCTTGGTGGTTATGTAAGTACCTAGATAGCTGGCTTAGATAGTAAATTAATAGATAATGGTGGTGGTATTCCAGCGCTAAGAATGCCCTAAGCTGTGACCGAAAAATGGGGTCTAACCTCCCCCAGAAAAAAGTATTACTGAGAAACAGGGATCGGTACAGCGCCAGAGGCCAAGGGACAAATATACAAAACTGCCGATACGTTTAAAAATGTGGATTTATTACAATCAGATAAAATAATAAATTGTACAATAAGATAAAACCAAGTAAAGTAGTGGCAAAAATTGCCAAACAAGTATTAAAACATATATAAAACCATAGGACGGTAAGTAGATTTAAAAAACTATAAATTCAGAAATAACTTGGCATTCATGTAATTAACGTAGAAGTCTAGGGTACATAAAAAGGTATAATGTGGTGGGTTCATGGAGTGGGTTATGGATCCACATATAGTGTACACTGTGGTGAAGTGTGGGAGGTGCGTGCCAGGTGGTGCAAAATTTAGAGAATATCCCTTTTAAGAGTAGACCTGGATGTGGATGCTTGAGAGCTACCAGAGAGCGAATACAATGTAGCAAAATACAATGTAGCAAAATACAACACAGTTAAAATGGTTACAGGTGGAATTTAAGAGAGTGCAACACAGGCAAAATAATAAAACTGGATGTAAAATCACAAATAAAAAATACACATGAATAAATATCAAATGGGAACTAGGACTCCGACAAAAAACAAAGGATAACCAATCAAAAATAGTGAGGGGTCCTAAAAAAACAAATAGAATGAAAATTGAGAGTCAAATAAATAGTCAATGAAAAATCCAAAAATTGATGCTCAACAAAGGAGGGATGGAGAACAAAGTCAGTGCATAAATCGGTGAAAAAAGACAAAAAAAGGCAGGCATAAAAAGTTAATCCATTTGTTATCCAAATTGTGACCAATAGGTGATCCAAATAGGTGATCCGAATATATCGCAGGGGTGATAAAAAATGTAAAGTCTAATCACAGCAAAAAAGAATATAAAACAAAGTGTAATGGGTGAGACAAGATAAATTCCAGGGATCCCAATGAACTTTAGGCAATCAGCGGCTCAATATTGTCGTCCCTAGTAGATTCCTGCAACCCAAAATAACAACATAGTGTAATACAGTAAGAAATAGTAATAATCGAGTTGAAAAGATGCTTACCAAAGGGTCTACGCGTTTCGGTCCTAAAAAGACCTTTTTCAAGACTGATCCTGTGGTAAGCAAAGCATCTTTAAATAGGGGTTTACTGGAATACCCGGATGTGGCTTACAGAACATTCCACTTCCGGTTCCGCTCGGTGTTTGGATATACATTGCTTTAATTTGTCAGATATATGGATTATTTGTCAATATATTTCTGTCATATAAGGGGTTTTTCAGTGAACGTGCTTATGGCAACATTATTGTATGTATTTGGATGTATCAAAAAACGGAAAGCGAAAGTCGTGACTTCACTTCCGGTTTACGGACCAGACTAGCATGCCTCTGTATCCTCACCTGATATCCAAATTAAACAACTGTTGCAGCATGCTAACCAATTAGCGGCGATAACCCCAGACCCCCTGCCTTTTGGGTACTTGCAAAAAGAAACACAATTGTCAGTTGGAGATGCCATATGTATCTCTTAAATGTATTTTGCAGCACTTATGGTAATCAAAAGTAACTAAAAATAAAATATAATACAGAGCACGGTCCTGTTTAGACCATCTTTGTATATTGGAAGTTTCGAGTGCCCTATTTTGGACTCAACGGATCTTGATGTATATTCATACATGTGTACAGTATATGACATTATCATAATATCATGGCCCAATTTCTTATTAGGCAGGGTATTTTGGTCAAATAACAGTACATCTTGTTATCCACGTTTTGAAAAGTGGATTGATATGGTGCCTTGGGTTATCGTGAACTGGTACTAGGCAGTGGTTTTGCTATAATTTTTGTATGATGTAGAGACCAATCGTTCATAGGTGGTGCCTATGATCAGATTGCTTATTAGTAATATTGAGGAAACGTTTTTCGCTATAGAACAGAAATCTATTGGATGTGGTATAGCATTTACTTAGGAAGATAGCAATTAGGGTTGGCAATGTTATCCTAATATGGGTACTCAAATATATTTTTTATTTTAGTATTTGTTAAGTGTGAGGTTAATTTTAGGTGTATCTTAGCGATATATTTTTGCGATATATTATCTATCAAGAGGCAATAACTTAGAGAAATAGGAGCAGACTAGACTTTGAGGTCAAAATTGGGGATATTCTATATTTAGTTGTTACTTTAATGAGAGGTTGGTTGATTATCTTTTCGAAGTCGAGCATAATATCGGGTGTCAATTACATATAGGGAGAACTGATGAATGTGTATGAGCAGGGATTGATGAACCCAACGTTTTAACATTGGGCCCGGCGAGGGTATTTGTATACATAGCATTTATGTAGAGGGAACTTCTATTGTTAATCGTAGGGTAATATACCATTAGTCCTGTTATATCTAGGAGTGCGTGTAGTAATTCTTTTAGGAGGGAAGGTTTTCCTAACTCACTTTCTAAGGTTCAGATGAGTTTAAGTAAGATGTTTTTATGTATGTGGAAGGAAAGTTGGTGAGACCTAACGTTTGATTTGAATCATAGGTGGGCATAGGAGTGGATTCTCATTATTGATTAAAGAGGTGGGCCAGGTCCTCTTTATTGTTTAGACCTTTTGGGTGTAGGCAGTCCAGAAGGAAAATCCATTTCGACTCTGCCCTGAGAAGGATTTTTTCAAAGTCCCCTCCCCTCCAATTTTTCATTATTTTTTGTATGCCCATGAATCTCATCTCCTGTATTCTGCCATTGTGTTTATCTGAAAAATGTTTATATAGTATGGTGTCCTTATTTTGTTTTTCGATCAGTACTATATGCTCTCTCAGCCTATCTCTGAGGCTTCTTGAAGTCTGGCCGACATACTGGAGGCCACAGGAACACTCAATAAGATAGATGACCCCTGTGTCTTTGCATCTGATAAGGTCTTTAATTGTAAATTCTTCTCCAGTTTGGAATGAATGGACTTGTTTAGTCTTAATCCCTCTCTTGCAAGCTTTACAAGAGTGGCATGGGAAATACCCTTTCAGTGGTTTTCCCTGTAAGTCGTGTGTTTTTGTTTTTTTCTTTCGAGGCAAGCTTGGAGCTAATACGTGTTTTAGGTTACTTGTTTTTTTATATACAAAGCTGGGTCGATCAGGGAGTAAGTTCCCAATGATCTCGTCGTCCTTCAGCAGATGCCAGTGTTTTTTAAAAATTTTTTCCAGAATATATCTGTTACTACTGTACTCTGTGATTATTGGTACATTGAGTCTTCCTTCTGTCCCGTATCCTTTCTTTTCTTTGTACTTTGTTAGATCTTTCCTTTCCACCTTTCTTACTTCCTCTATCTTGAGGTTTAGATCTTCTTCCTTATAGCCTCGTTCTACAAACTTTTCTTTTAGACGGGTCACTTGTTTCTCCCAAGTTTGGATGTCCGAACAGTTTTTTCGGACTCTTAAAAATTGACTTTTGGGGATGTTGTTTATCCATTTTTTATGATGGCAACTGTTATAATGCACATAGTTGTTACTATCAACTGTTTTGAAGTGCGTGGACGTTTCCCATTTGCTATTGTGGACTTCTATTTTTAAGTCCAGGAAGACTATTTCTTTTGGGCTCCAAATATGGGTAAATTTTAGATTTAGAACATTTTTGTTCATAATCTCAATAGTATATATGAGGTCTTGTGTTGTACCTTTCCAGATGATAAGAATATCATCGATATATCTGCGGTAGAGGACCAGGTCCGCGCTCGCTGGGCAGGAGTCCCAGAATATACTCTCCCATTTGCCCATATATAAGTTGGCATAGCTGGGCGCGAACCTGGTCCCCATAGCTGTACCGCAGATTTGTTGGTAGTATATTCCTTCATTGCAGAAGTAGTTGTGCTGTAGAATGTGTTGAATACTGTTCAATATAAACTTGGCCTGATCTTCCAACATCAAGGGATCTTTATCCAAGAACCATTTTATTGCTTCAAGTCCCTCTTTGTGGGGTATGCTGGTATATAGGGCGGCTACATCACAGGTGGCCATGATGTAGCCTTCCTCCCACGGGATCTCTTCCAGGATGTTTAGAACCTGTGTGGAATCTTTTAAGTATGATGGGAGGGCCTTTACGTACTTCTGAAGATGTTGGTCGACGTATTCGGACAAGTTACTTGTGAGTGACCCGATTCCAGAAATAATCGGACGTCCGGGAGGGTCTATCAGGGTTTTGTGTATCTTGGGTAAATGGTATATTATAGGTGTCATCGGATGTTTTATGTCTAGATATCTATGCTCTTTTTCGTTCAAAATGCCGGAATTTTTAGCTGTTTTGAGAAGTTCCTTGAGTTCTTCTTGATATTGTTTCACAGGATTATTCCTAAGCTTTAGATATGTTTTTTGGTCGTCGAGAAGACGTTGGTTCTCTGCATTGTATTTCTCCCTGTCGAGAATGACGATGCCCCCGCCTTTATCGGCTGGCTTAATCGTTAGTTGGTTGTTCGCCTCAAGTTTCCTAATGGTCTCTGTATGTTGTTTGGTTAGGTTGTGTTTAATCTTTTTCAAACTCTTTTGTTTGACATCTCTAATATCTTTGGTGACCATGATTTCAAATGCGTCAATGGCATTTCCTTTAGCATGGGTGGGATAGAAGCTGGACTTTGGTTTGAGTCCCGTGTGGATATATGGATCTTCAGCATCAGCTGAGGTGTAGCTTCTGGGTATCGTTGTATCAAGAGCAGTTTTTTGGAAGTACCTTTTTAAGGTTAATTTCCTTATGAAATCCTTGGTACTCATAAATGTTTGGAATTTATCCATGCTCCTTGCCGGGGCAAAAGAGAGGCCATACTTCAGAACTTCCTTCTCTTCTTTTTTTATTTCATATGAACTAAGGTTGAAGATTCCATCTTCAGTGGCCCTCTTGTCGGATCCACGAGATGATGTAGGTATTTGTGTAAGATCCTTATTATCAATTGCCCCATCGCTTGTTATTGGGGTCTTATTTCTCTTTGTTTTATTTCCCCCACGTTTGCCTCTTGTCTTCTTTTTTTGTCTCCTTTGTGGTTCAGAGGTCTCCTCCTCTACTTCTTTCTCTTGTCCTTTACTGCTGGTTGATTCATTTCTAAAAAATGTGAAGATGAGGTGATTTGGTTTAAAATCGTCCCTGAGTTTGTGTCGGCATTCGACAGGCTTCTATTGGGATGTCCGTTCTGTCTGTCAGACATATCAGGTTTTCTACAGTTCGTCATATCATGTGGTTTATAAGAACTTTTTCCATATTCTCCATGTGTTCCATCTCTTCTTGGCATGTCAGAATTTGCCCAATTCCCATGCCTCGAACTAGTGATGTAGTCATTGTTTTGATCTCCTCCATGTTTTTGGACATCATAATAGTTTTGGGGATAATTTCCCCTATCATCTCTATAGTGGCGTCTTGGGCCTCTTCTGTAGTTCCATGATGAATAATTCGTTTGGCCGTAGTGTTCTCTATCTCTGTAGTTATGTCTAAAGGCTTTCTGATAGGGAGCCCTTTCCCATGGCCTTTGGGGGCTCTCATAGTGCCCATAGTAGGGTTCGGATCTATAGTGTTGTGGTCCCCAGTACATCTGTTCCTCCTTTCTATAATTAGAATTATCTCTATGGTTTGTTCTATTCCATTCTGGTCTGGTAGGACTATATTCTGAATGTAGCCTATCTTTCTGAAATCTGTTCACATGTGTTTTTTGTGGGCGAAACCTATTCTGCCCCGGTTGCTGTATATTCTGATTCATAACTTCTGGTTGTCTGTCATATGCCCTATTATCGTCAGGTTTTACCGATGTACTCCCTACCATATGGTCAATGTTTTGTGTGTGATCTGTGGTTTCAATTAATTCGTTGTCACTAGCTCTTTTTTCGTCTAGTTCTCTCTTTAATTTTTTGGTCTTCTTTGTGATGACATCCTCTCTTATTTTAGTTACTTTTTTAACTAAATTTAATTTCTTTTCTGAAATGTCAATGCCAGAACTTTCTAAGTTCATCAATATCTGCTCATCCTCCTTGATTTCAATGTCCGTGTCATTTAATAGTTCATCCCTATAATCTATGATGATGTTCATTAGGGTGACTGAGGCAGTGGCTAAAGCCTCTGCCCATCTAGAGGAATATTTGGGTTTGTGTATTGGAAAGGCACAATCTTTAGTGACCATTAAGCCCTTAGGTATAATGTTAAGTTCAATGCATTTTCGTAAGAATGATATGTCTGCCTTATACTTCACCTCTGATACTAATAATTTCTCTAGATTCTTAAAGATAGTCTGGACATCTAAACAGTCATCTTCTCCTTTTTCTAAATACGATGTGTCAAAATCAATATCTTGTCTAATTGACAACAGAGTATCCATAGTATTGGCAGTTAGTATATTCAAAGCTGCTAGGATGCCGGTTAGAAAAGAGAATCAATAGATAATGGTGGTGGTATTCCAGCGCTAAGAATGCCCTAAGCTGTGACCGAAAAATGGGGTCTAACCTCCCCCAGAAAAAAGTATTACTGAGAAACAGGGATCGGTACAGCGCCAGAGGCCAAGGGACAAATATACAAAACTGCCGATACGTTTAAAAATGTGGATTTATTACAATCAGATAAAATAATAAATTGTACAATAAGATAAAACCAAGTAAAGTAGTGGCAAAAATTGCCAAACAAGTATTAAAACATATATAAAACCATAGGACGGTAAGTAGATTTAAAAACTATAAATTCGTGGGTTCGTGGAGTGGGTTATGGATCCATATATAGTGTACACTGTGGTGAAGTGTGGGAGGTGCGTGCCAGGTGGTGCAAAATTTAGAGAATATCCCTTTTAAGAGTAGACCTGGATGTGGATGCTTGAGAGCTACCAGAGAGCGAATACAATGTAGCAAAATACAATGTAGCAAAATACAACACAGTTAAAATGGTTACAGGTGGAATTTAAGAGAGTGCAACACAGGCAAAATAATAAAACTGGATGTAAAATCACAAATAAAAAATACACATGAATAAATATCAAATGGGAACTAGGACTCCGACAAAAAACAAAGGATAACCAATCAAAAATAGTGAGGGGTCCTAAAAAAACAAATAGAATGAAAATTGAGAGTCAAATAAATAGTCAATGAAAAATCCAAAAATTGATGCTCAACAAAGGAGGGATGGAGAACAAAGTCAGTGCATAAATCGGTGAAAAAAGACAAAAAAAGGCAGGCATAAAAAGTTAATCCATTTGTTATCCAAATTGTGACCAATAGGTGATCCAAATAGGTGATCCAAATATATCGCAGGGGTGATAAAAAATGTAAAGTCTAATCACAGCAAAAAAGAATATAAAACAAAGTGTAATGGGTGAGACAAGATAAATTCCAGGGATCCCAATGAACTTTAGGCAATCAGCGGCTCAATATTGTCGTCCCTAGTAGATTCCTGCAACCCAAAATAACAACATAGCGTAATACAGTAAGAAATAGTAATAATCGAGTTGAAAAGATGCTTACCAAAGGGTCTACGCGTTTCGGTCCTAAAAAGACCTTTTTCAAGACTGATCCTGTGGTAAGCAAAGCATCTTTAAATAGGGGTTTACTGGAATACCCGGATGTGGCTTACAGAACATTCCACTTCCGGTTCCGCTCGGTGTTTGGATATACATTGCTTTAATTTGTCGGCAGTTTTGTATATTTGTCCCTTGGCCTCTGGCGCTGTACCGATCCCTGTTTCTTAGATAGTAAATTCACAGTTATTCCTAATATTGTTAATATCTGTGAGTAAAATAGGGAGTAGGTCACATTTATTCATATTTACCAGGAAATTTAAAACCCTGCCATATTCCTGTAGCTAGGTCTGTACCGCTGAGAGAGATTCCAGGGGGGATGTTAAAGTCATAAGGATGTCATCTACAAACATGGATAACTTATATACATTATGTTTAATCATGATTCCTTTAATAGAGTTGTTGTGACTTATCTTGGCAGCCAAGGCCTCAAGTGATAAAATAAACAATAGAGGGGAAAGTGGACAGCCTTGTCTGGTGCCGTTTTGGATTTTGAATTGTTCTGATAGGGTACCATTGATGGGAATTTAAATTTAGTCAGTATGGTTTCTAGAAAGGTCCAGTCTAGTCTATTCAACGCTTTCTCTGCTTCTGTAGATAGTAAAATTGTTGGGGTGTAATTTTTGTTTACATTATCCAATAAGTCTAAAATTTTAACTGCATTGTCCCTGGCCTCTCTCCGTGGAACAAAGCCCACTTGATCTGGGGAAATCAGGGAGGATAGCAATTGGTTAAGCCTCGTGGCTAAAACCTTAGCAAACAGTTTTAGGTCTAGGTTCAAAAGATAAATGGGCCTGAAGTTTGTAGGTTGGCCATCCTTTTTCCCTGGTTTAGACAGAACTGTGATAAAAGCTTGGAGCATGGTAACTGGGAAGCAACCTGTGTTTTCAATCTGGTGAAAAGGTTTCTGGTACTAACAAGTGTTGGTAAGATTTATATTAGAGACCAGAGAACCCATCCGGGCCTGGTGCTTTGTCTGTTTTAAGTGTTTTAATGGCTTCTGCTATTTCAGATTATCTGACTGGTGAGTTTAGCATCTCACTATCCTCTTCTGTTAAGTATGGTACATGCACTTCTTCTAAATAATAATTGTATGGAATGTAGTGCCTGGGATCTACTAGGAAATAAGTTATATAGAGAATGATAGTAATTTTTAAAAATTTCAGCTATTTGTTTTGTGTCCTCTGCTTTTTTGCCATCTGATTTAGATAAAGGGACAGATTTATCAAGGGCCAAATGGCCCCTGATGCCCCAGTCTTAAGACCGCTGCTCCTTAACTGGTCCGCTGCCTCTTAACGCTGCATACATCAATCCGCCCAATCCTTTACGATCAGGTGGATTGACACCACCTGATAGCTGCTGATTGGCCGCGAATCTGCAGGGGGCGGCATTGCACAAGCAGTTCACTAGAAATGCTTGTGCAATTTTAAATGCCGACAGCCTATGCTGTCCGCATTCAGCAATGTCTGGAGGACATGATACGCTACAGCGTTTGATGTCCGCCAGACTTTGATAAATCGGCCCCCTAGAGTGTATATAGGTTTTAACTTGTTTAGACCTAAGGGATATTGCCAATAAACGTCCAGGTTTATTTGCTTCTGCATAGAATTTTTGTTTCAGATTGAGGGCAATTGATTGAGCTTTAATATGTAAATGTGAAGACATTTTATCCCTGTAGAATTTTAGCTGTTGTAATAGTTTATCATTTGACGAGTGTAATGTGTTCAAATAATGTAACTGGGATAATTCTTTAGATATGTGGGTATTTTCTTCTTTACGGGTCTTATTTCTGATGGCTTTGACTTTTATCAGTACCCCCATAATATAGCTTTATGGGCTTCCCAAATAGTAGTAGATAGGATGTCATCTTTATTGTTATTCGTGAAATATTCCCTCAATTCTAATTCCATAGTTTTATTAATCTTTGGGTCCATCAAAAGGGATTCATCTATTCTTCAGCTGAATTCTTTAAAGAGGGCAAATGGCCATAGAATTCTGCATTTCCCTGTTGAATGATCTGACCATGCTGCGGGAGAAATGGTTGCATCTACTACATGCGATAAAGTAGGGTGATCTACTAGATTATGTTTTGTTTGGGGTTTGGGGAAGAAAAGAAAATATAATCCCTTTTATCAGGATTAGAGATTCCCCATGGGTCATGTAGTCCAAAAGTTTTAATAAAACTCCAGACTACCTTAAGAGTGTTTTAGTTATATGTAGGTTTGTGTTAGAGTTGTCTAATTTAGGATTTAGCGGTAAATTAAAGTCACCCAGTAATATCAGTTGTCCTATTCAAATTGGATTAGTGGAATTATTGATTTAAAGAAAGAGGCCTGTCCCTGGTTTGGAGCGTATATATTCAGTATTGTGGTTGGTTTGTGAAAATAAAAGGCCACTTATCGCCAGAAATCCGCCCTTTCTATCCTTAATTTGGTTTATCAGGGGGAAGGGGATTGATCTATGAACTAAAATGCTTACACCATTAATTTTTTTCTTTGGATTTGTACTATGAAAATGTTGAGGGTAAGAACTGTGCATATATCTAGGAATAGAGCCTCTTTTAAAATGAGTTTCCTGAAGGCTCACTATGTCTCCTTGTTTTTTGAGAATATCTCTAATTGCTAAAGATCTTATATTAGGACTATTAAATCCTTTAAAATTTTGAGAAACATTGTATAAAAGTTTCTGTCATCTACGAGAAAAGATATATAGAGACTTTACTAAAGGAGATTTTAACCATTTGTGTGTATGACTGAGAATGACCATTATTACTGACCTTCTTAAAGTTACTATTGACAATGACATCAAATAATCAAAAATAACAGTGAATACATAAGTTAACTTTAGGAAAATTAAAGATGGGAAACTTGCTATAGGAAATTCCAAATGGAACTCTACCAGCCAAATAAATAACTGTTCAAATAAACCATTACACCTTATACATTTCAAAAAACAGAAATCAATGAGTAAAGGGAATTGCACTCAGTACATATTTGAAATTTAACCTATGGAGTCAGGATATCGAACATAAAAGGATATATAGGAAAGTCAACTCAGATAATTGGTCTGTCATCCTGGTGGTACTTGAGGCTTAGATCTTTTGCACTGAACCATTTGTCACTCTTTGCGTTGAGGTCGAGGTGGTGCAGGTTGGTTTGTACTTGCAACATGCTGTTGTTATGGATGGGAGTAAGTGTGCTAAAAGAAGCTAAAGGTATCCGTTAATAATAATTAAGTATACATACCACTATAAATCTAAGGGTATGTTTGATTAGTTTTCTACAAATCTCCTTATCTTCCAAATCTATATGACATAATTACACTGGTAATCCTCAAGTGAGTGAAATAATAAAGTGTTGCAAGTGAATTTTGGATATATGTATCCTTTAGTTACACTCTAAGTGACATAATACCCTGACAATGCTTAAAGTAAATAAAGTTCTTAATCAGTCAAATAATTACAAGTGAATTGGAAATATGTATCCTATAGTTACACTCTAAATAGCGTAATACACTAACAATATTTAAAGTAAATAGAGTTCAATATCAAATAAATATATACAATGTGATATAATATGAACAGCAAATAGTGTGCCGCAAATATGATTTTAGAAAATGTCTGAGTATAAATTACGAAAGTGACCAGTGTAAGTGGTAATTATAATAAAAATGGATTTAATTTTCCCAAACTAAATAACACAACTACCCAATGGTAAGATAAATTAGTACAATTTTAACTTTAAAAAGAACGAAGGATCTTTTCTAATTGTAAGGTGTTTGGTATCTTTTAATATATATCCAGCGCTCTACTATTTCACCATACTTGCAACATGTCCAGTGCTCTTTTCAGGATCTGAACTCAGGAGAGGGATTTCCAATTTTTGGCAGCAATCTGCCATTTCGGTCTAGAATTTGCATTTCGGTGCATCACTATTTTATATATATATATATATATACTACATTGAGCCCTTTCCATTTAAATACCTCAAAACAATAAAAATAATTTTTAATATTTAAATGTAATATGTATATATATATATATATATATATATATTTTACAAAATAATAATCATATATATATAGAAACATATATTTAAAAATAAATAGAACATTTTCTTCTATGTCAAGAACATTTGAATATTAAATATTTATACTTCATGTTGGGTATAGCCCACTTGGTTAAACACGGTCGGGATAGCACACAAGCGATAGTTTTTTTCTGATTTGCACTCTCCATTTAAGTCTATGAGGAGAAGAAGGTAGCATGATCGTGATAACCAAAGTCCACAAGGGTCCAGCTTCTCATTTAAAAACCAACAGACCCAGAACATGAGACCTCAGACCAGATACTAGTGTCCAACTTTCTTTTTAAGAATGAAAACACCCTTTAAGTTCCTGAAACAAAAACAAGCCTAGAATGAGACCTCACTTATAATAGCTGCTTCTCTAACTTGATGTCTCCTATGAAAAGAAACTATTGAGGGAGAGAAAGTGCTGGGCCCGGGTTTCACACTGATACAGCTCCCAGAGAGTTGTAACTAAATAAGCCGGGGCATGCTGCATGTGTGCCCATGGGTGTGAGAGTGCCTGGGGGAATACTTAACCCTACAAAAAGGTTAAACACATATTTAAAGTCTGCTCTAGAGGAGCAATACATTTCTCCTCCTGGGCTGAATACAGCCAGTAATTCGTGGCTGATTGGTTTACTGGTAGTGTCTAGCTCCTAAGCAGAAGGGCAGTGCCACTCCAGGCGTTAAAGTGTCTTTATATTGAAGCATTTGACTGTGATCACACATTATCCTCTTGCTTTCACCATTTGCAACAAACTAAGAACTAATCACCTCTACAAATAAATTTGCTTATTGATGCCTTTTTATATTTCTTTTGTTTGTGTTACTTACATTTCTAAAATATATTTTTTAATCAGAAACTAAAAAACAAACTGCAGTGAGACCCCTGATTTTAAGTTTTAATACAGACTATTGCAAAGCTAAAATGAAAGAGAGCTGTTCCCTGGTTGCTCAGTTTGGTAAACTTGGCATAATAAAAGAAACTCTTGGCAAACCTGGGCACAACAAGCTGCAGCAGCTGTTTCTGGTTCCCTCTACCAATCACAGTAGGTTATTCCACGCATCCACTACTCATTATGTCTCATATATTTCCCCTCAACCTGATATTCCTCTCTCCAACTTTTACAATACAATTTTTTAATTATTCTTATTCCATTTCTTGCTGAGCTCCATTTCTCCTTGGCAGACGGAGCTTCTCTGCACAAACATCACAAAGCCGTGTAACTTGTCCTCCCCTGTTACAGAAATATAATCCATCTCTAAAGCCTTTTTTACATATAAACTACAATTGGTGAATATTATGACATCTGCCTTAATTGAATCCTGGGTAATTAACCTCTTCTTGTCTATTACACATATAAATGGATGCCTGCTCCATGTGCTGCAGCTCCTCCTGGCAGTGGAGAGGTTAATCTATTCTAGTCAGAAGTGATTAAGTATTTCCTCATGACTAGCACCCCCTGCCAAGCCATCTGGATCTCTAGCCACGGATGTTTTCTAATTTTATCTAAGCCGGGTTTATAACAGAACTGTATTTAGTCTCTGTCACATGTTTAGGATTTTTTTCCCCTTTGCATTCACAAAATTATCTATTTAAGGTAGAACAGTAGAAAAATCTCTGTGATGTTTTGTTTAAAACAGAATTGATAGGAATTGTCACATCATGACTAGATTAAATAGAATCACTTTGAAATAAGGAAGAACGTGATTAACACGTTTATTCCACAGAAAATTAAACAGCTGGCTATAAATCTGGTAAATAAAGGTGACCCTGTGCATACATGGATATGTGTCATTGATAATCATTTCTGTTTCTTTGTATGTTAAAGGGACATAAAACTCATTGTAAATACACTACTACTTTTCTGTAGTAGTGTAACATATTAACATATTGGGGCCTATTTATCAACCCGTCAACTGTGCTGCATTCGCCGGCACCAATACGCTCACCTAACATCGCTGCCGCAGACCTGAATACGCTCTCCATATTTAACAAAAAAGCTGTCAAAAAGCCACGCACCAAGTACGGGGCGATGAGCAGCAGACTGTTGTTAACTAACAGTCATCGATCTCGCTGCTCTTCGGCTTTTTCCCAGCTTTATTTATACCCTGTCACTAAACACCGCCACTATACTAAACTGTTTAACCCCTATACCGCCGCTCCCGGAGCCCACCGCCACTCTAATAAACTTATTAACCCCTATTCCTCCACTCCTGGAGCCCACCACAACTAAATAAAGTTATTAACCCCTAAACCGCCAGCCCCCCACATCTCCATAAACTAAATTAACCTATTAACCCCTAAACCTAACAACCCACTAACTTAATATTAAATATTAACTCATCCCTATCTTATTATAAATTTAAACTTACTTTTAAAATTAAATTAAACTATATTAAATTAATAATTAATCTACACTAACTATTATAATTACATTAAACTATGTTAAAATAAAAATTAATCTATCTTAACTTTAAATTAAAATTACATTAAACTACAAATTAAAATAACTATATTCTATATTTAAACACCTAACCCTGTTTAAATAATTTAAATCTACACTAAAAAATTACTAAAAAATAAAAAAGAAATTATCAAAGATTTAAACTAATTACACCTAATCTAAGGGCCCTATGAAAATAAAAAAGCCCCCCCAAAATAAAAAAAAAACCTAACCTACAATAAACTACCAATAGCCCTTAAAAGGGCCTTTTGCGGGGCATTGCCCCAAAGAAATCAGCTCTTTTACCTGTAAAAAAAAATACAAATACCCCCCCAACAGTAAAACCCACCACCCACACAACCAACCCCCCAAATAAAAAGCTAACTAAAAAAACCTAAGCTCCCCATTGCCCTGAAAAGGGCATTTGGATGGGCATTGTCCTTAAAAGGGCATTTAGCTCTTTTGCAGCCCAAAACCCTAATCTAAAAGTAAAACCCACCCAATAAACCCTTAAAAAATCCGACATCCATTCTCCAAGAAGCCGGGAGAAGTCTTCAGCCAAGCGGCAAGAGGTCCTCCAAGAAGCCGGCCGAAGTCTTCATCCAAGCCCGCAGAATTTTTCACCCAGACGGCATTTTCTATCTTCAACCATCCGACGCGGAGCGGGTCCATCTTCAAGACATCTGACGCGGAGCATCCTCTTCTTCCGATGGACTAACGACGAATGAAGGTTCCTTTAAATGATGTCATCCAAGATGGCGTCCCTTAGATTCTCATTGGCTGATAGAATTCTATCAGCCAATCGGAATTAAGGTAGAAAAAATCCTATTGGCTGTTGCAATCAGCCTTTAGGATTGAACTTCAATACTATTGGCTGATCCAATCAGCCAATAGGATTGAGCTTGCATTATATTGGCTATTCCAATCAGCCAATAGAATGCAAGCTCATTCCTATTGGCTGATTGCAACAGCCAATAGGATTTTTTCTACCTTAATTCTGATTGGCTGATAGAATTCTATCAGCCAATCGGAATCTAAGGGACGCCATCTTGGATGATGTCATTTAAATGACTTGAAGATGGACCCGCTCCGCGCCAGATGGATGAAGATAGAAGATGCCGTCTGGGTGAAGACTTCTGCGCGCTTGGATGAAGACTTCGGCCGGCTTCTTGGAGGACCTCTCGCCGCTTGGTTGAAGACTTCTCCCTGCTTCTTGGAGGATGGATGTCGGATCTTCAAAACTGTAAGTCGATTTTCAGGGGTTAGTGTTAGGATTTTTTAAGGATTTATTAGGTGGGTTTTATTTTTAGATTAGGGTTTTGGGCTGCAAAAGAGCTAAATGCCCTATAAAGGGCAATGCCCATCCAAATGCCCTTTTCAGGGCAATGGGGAGCTTAGGTTTTTTTCGTTAGCTTTTTATTTGGGGGGTTGGTTGTGTGGGTGGTGGGTTTTACTGTTGGGGGGGTAGCCCTTTTAAGGGCTATTTGTAGTTTATTGTAGGTTAGGGGGTTTTTTATTTTAGGGAGGCTTTTTTATTTTCATAGGGCCCTTAGATTAGGTGTAATTAGTTTAAATCTTTGATAATTTCTTTTTTATTTTTTGTAACTTAGTGTTTATTTTTTTGTGCAACTTAGTTGTAAGTTTTTTGTAACTTAGTAATTTTTTAGTGAATAGGTATTTTAATTTGTAGTTTAATGTAATTTTAGTTTAAAAGTTAGTATAGATTAATTATTAATTTAATATAGTTTAATGTTATTTTAGTCTAATAGTTTAATCATTAGTTTAATATAGTTTAATGTAATTTAGTATAATAGTTAGTGTAGATTAATTTTTATTTTAACATAGTTTAATGTCATTTTATTATAATAATTAGTGTACATTAATTAGTAATGTAATATAGTTTAATGTAATTTTAGTATAATATTTAGGGTAGATTCATTAATAGTTTAATATAGTTTAATTTAATTTGAAAGGTAAGTTTTAAATTTATAATAAGATAGGGATGAGTTAATATTTAATATTAAGTTAGCGGGTTGTTAGGTTTAGGGGTTAATAACTTTATTTAGTTGCGGTGGGCTCTGGGAGCGGAGGGATAAGGGTTAATAACATAATGTAGGTGGCGGCAGTGTAGGGGCGGCAAATTAGGGGTTAATAAGTATAATGTAGGTGGCGGTGGACTCCGGGAGCGGAGGAATAATGGTTAATAAGTTTATTAGAGTGGTGGTGGGCTCCGGGAGCGGCGGTTTAGGGGTTAATAACTTTATGTAGGTGGTGGCGGTGGCGGAATAGGGGTTAATAAGTATAATGAAGGGGCGGCAGATTAGGGGTGTTTAAACTCGGGGTACATGTTAGGGTGTTAGGTGTAAACATTACTTATAATCTCCCATAGGAATCAATGGGATATCGGGCAGCAGCGAACACAGCTCTCGCTGCTTTCAGACTCCCATTGATTCCTATGGCATCCGCCGCCTTCAGGGCGGCGGATTGAAAACCAGTTACGCTGGGCCGGAATAGTGCCGAGCGTATCTGGTAGATATTTGACAACTTGCAAAAGTCGTCAGATAGTGCCAAATTTGCATTCGGAACATCTGTGACGTAAGCATCGATCTGTGTCGAACTGAGACCGGCGGATCTTATGTTACGTCACAAAATTCAACTTTTGCCCGTCTGTAGCCTTTGATAAATAAGGCGAATCAGCCTCTCCACAATTACGCTGTGGAATTCCGGCGTATTTGCTCTTGACGGCTTGATAAATAGGCCCCATTGTCCGAGTACAAAAACTTTCTAAATGCATTAACACCTACCACCTCAAATTGTTTTGCAATGGACTAACTCTTCTTACCACTTTCTGACCTTGATTTCAAGTCACGCGGCAAATCAGTTTCGAAAATACAGCGCGTGATATGGCTTTTTCGCATTATTGCATTGCGCCACCATTAAAAGTTTTGCACGTGTTATGCCGCGTTAACCCGCATACCGCACATAAACCAAGTTCCAACTTGGCGTGGGCGTGCATGTATTCCTTTGCTTTAAAGCACCACCAGAGGCATAACTAAAAACCACAGGGCCAGGTGCAAGAATCTATGAAGGGCCCCCACCAGTACTGTATATAGTGAGTTAGTGACACAGTCTGTAATCTGCCGGTGAGATGGCTGGCCTGACCCTACCTGCCCCAGTATTTTAGAAAGTGACCACAGTAGTCAGTGACATTGTCCAGCCCCCCCCCCTGTACTGTATATAGTGGCACTGTATTGTGACACTGTTTACCCCCCCACCCCACCATGCTGTAGTAACAAGGTCAGTAATTTGCTAGTTCCACAAACATACACACACACACACATACATGCATAAATACACACACACACATACATACATGCATAAATACACACACAGTCACATACACACATACACATACATGCATAAATACACACACAGTCACATACACACACACATACATGCATAAATACACACACAGTCACATACATACATGCATAAATACACACACACACATACTACATGCATAAATACACACACACACACACATACATAAATGCATAAATACACACACAGTCACATACACACACACATATACATGCATAAATACACACACACACATACTACATGCATAAATACACACACACATACATGCATAAATACACATACAGTCACATACACACACACACATACATGCATAAATAGACACACAGTCACATACACACACACATACATGCATAAATACACACACAGTCACATACACACACACACACATACATGCATAAATACACACACAGTCACATACATACACACATACACACCCACACACACATACATGCATAAATACACACACAGTCACATACATACATACATACACACACACACACACATAAACAGCAATAGGTAAAACAGAAACACTAACCCCTGTAGTCAGAGACACTAGTGAAGCATCACGTCACACTCACATGATATCAGTGCAGGCAGTGGAAGGTCAACGTTTTTTATTGGGAACATTTTTTTTTTAATCTGGGCCCCCACCCTCAGGGGCCCAGTCGCAGTTGCGGCCTCGGCACCCCCTGTAGTTCCGCCCCTGAGCACCACGCAGGGTATAAATACATCATAAATTATCATACATATACATGTTCTTTATAACCTAGAAGAAGGAAGAAAAAAAGATTGCTATAATAAACTTTAATATATGTTTTATAATAAAACATATCTTTTTATATCTGCTATGCTTTGAAACCCCCCAAAAAAGGAAAAATAAATATTCACCCCTGCGTCTATCATGAAACATACTGTTGGATTTTTCTATTATGTATCATAAAAAGAGAACAAAAAAAACAACCCATATGATTATATCAATAGAGGTAACAAAAACAAACCACACACAAAATAAAATAAAAAATAGAACAAATAAACCTACATATTCTCTCTCTCTCCCTGCTTCCATATCCTCATCGCCTCCTCTCACATTTAATTCACTCATTATTGCATTTAAACTACTTGATTACTCCTGACATCCAATTCATAGGGAGAGTATCCTCCGTCACTAGAATAAAAAAGATTTCTGATCTCCGTATAGGAGCAATAAATTGTAACTGCAGCATTATGGGCCAAATAAAATAATAAGCTCTCATATGAAACGCTGATAGGGAATTTATATCATTCAACACTATTGTCATTTGAAGGTGAATTTTATTACTTATTTCTACTAAACTAGGAGATGCCGCATTTTTCTACCCTCTTAATATTGAATTTCGTGTAGCCAAAATAACTGTCACCTAGATTACGAGTTTTGTGTTAAACAGGGTGCAAAACTAACGCCAAAAGTTACATTATGTCACCCTCCATAGAGTTGCCATTACTAGCTACTGAAAAGCCTCCTTGTGCGTGCGTGCGATACGGTGGCGTTAAGCTCCATACCATACAAAATCCAAGGGCTGCTTTGATGTGCTCTTGCACGCTTTCCCCCATAGACATCAATGGGGAGAGAATGTTAAAAAAAAAAACTAATACCTGAAGTGCGGAATGAAAAATCTCCGTAACCCCATTGATGTCTATGGGGAAAAAAAGTTACGTTTAAACCTAACACCCTAACATAAACCCCAAGTGTAAACACCCCTAATCTGTTGCCCCCGACATCGCCAAAACCTAAATAAAGTTATTAAACCCTAATCTGCCGCTCCTGACATCGCAGACACTAATAAAATATATTAACCCCTATTCCGCCTCTCCCTGACATCGCCGCCACTATAATAAAGATATTAACCCCTAAACCTCCGGCCTCCCACATATCTGCAACTAAATAAACCTATTAACCCCTAAACCTCCGGCCTCCCACATCTCCACAACTAAATAAACCTATTAACCCCTAAACAACCGGCCTCCAACATCGCCACTAAATAAACCTATTAACCCCTAAACCTCCGGCCTCCCACATCGCCACTAAATAAACCTAATAACCCCTAAACCACCGGCCACCCACAATGAAAAACACTAAATTAAACTATTACCCCTAAACCTAACACCCCCCCAACTTTAAATTAAAATTACAATATAACTATATTTAAATAAATAAACTTACCTGTAAAATAAAAATAAACCTAACATTAAACTATAAATTAACCTAACCTTACTATTCTAATAAAATAAAAAATACTACCAATTAAAAAATCTAAATTACAAATTTAAAAAAACCTAACAATACGAGAAAAATTTAAAAATCTAAAATTACAAAAATAATAAACACTAAGCTTACAAAAAACAATAAATGAAATAATCAAAAATAAAACCATTACACCTAATCTAATAGCCCTATAAAAATCAAAAAAGCCCCCAAAAATAAAAACACCCCCTAGCCTACAATAAACTACCAATAGCCTTTAAAAGGGCATTTTGTAGGGCATTGCCCTACGTTAAACAGCTCTTTTACCTGTAAAAAAATACAAAGTCCCCCAACAGTAAAACCCACCACCCAATCATCCCCCAAAATAAAAAAACCTAACTCTAAAAAAACCTGAGCTACCCATTGCCCCTAAATGGGCATTTGTATGGGCATTTCCCTTAACAGGGCATTCAGCTCTTTTTCATTGCCCTTAAAAGGGCATTTAGCTCTTTTTCAAAAGCACAAATCCTAATCTGAAAAAAACACACCACAAAAACTAACCCCAGAATATCTATTCCCGGACATTCAGGCGGCGGGAAATGTCATTATCCAGGCAGCGACATCTTCATCCATTGCGGGGGCGTCTTCTATCTTCAAACCTTGCATTCCTATTGGCTGATTTGATTCTTCAAATTCAAATCAGTCAATAGGATGAGAGCTTCTAAAATCCTATTGGCTGTTTAAACCAGCCAATAGGACAAGAGCTTCTAAAATCCTATTGGCTGTTCAAAACAGCCAAAAAGATGAGAGCTACCGAAATCCATTGACTGATTTGAACAGCCAATAGGATTTTAGAAGCTCTCATCCTATTGGCTGATTTGAATTTGAAGAATCAAATCAGCCAATAGTAATGCAAGGTAGGCAATTTTGAAACGGCTACCTTGCATTGAAGCTTCAGTGTACGGTATTTTTTTTACAGGTAAAAGAGCTGTTTAACTTAGGGCAATGCCCTACAAAAGGCCCTTATAAAGGCTATTGGTAGTTTATTGTAGGTTAGGGGGTGTTTTTTCTCGTAGTATTAGGTTTTTTAAATTTGTAACTTAGATTTTTTATTTGGTAGTTTTTTTAATTTTATTAGAATAGTAAGGTTAGGTTAATTTATAGTTTAATGTTAGGTTTATTTTTTATTCACAGGTAAGTTTTTATTTATTTAAATATAGTTATATTGTAATTTTAATTTAAAGTTAGGAGGTGTTAGGTTTAGGGGTTAATAGTTTAATTTAGTATTTTGCAATGTGGGGGGGGGCGCAGTTTAGGGGTTAATAGGTTTATATAGTGGAGGAGATGTGGGAGGCCAGAGGTGTAGGGGTTAATAGGTTTATTTTGTTGCGGAGATGTGGGTGGCTGGAGGTTTAGGGGCTAATAACTTTATTAAAGTGTCGGCGATGTAGGGGAGCGGCAGAATAGGGGTAAATAGCTTTATTATAGTGTCAGCGATGTCGGGAGAGGCGGAATAGGGGTTAATAACTTTATTATAGTGGCAGTGATGTTGGGGAGCGGCGGAATAGGGGTCAATAACTTTATTATAGTGGTGGTGATGTCGGGGAATGGCGGAATAGGGGTTAATTTTTATCAGTGTCGGTGATGTCGGGAGAGGCAGATTAGGGGTTAATACATTTATTTAATAGTTGCGATGTGGGTGGGCAGCAGATTAGGGGTTAATAGGTTTAATATAGTGTTTGGGATGAGGGAGGGTTGCGGTTTAGGGGTTAATAGGTAGTTTATGCGTGTTAGTGTACTTTGTAACAGTTTAGTTATGAGTTTTGTGAAACATTTTTGTTACACAAAACTCACAACTACTGCTCTCAGATGGCAGTATGGATCGTGTCGGTATAGGCTGTAACGCAAGCATTTTAGCCTCACCGCACAACCTGTAATACCGGCGCTATGAAAATCCCACGCAAAAATCTTCATTTTTTTAGTGCGAAATGGACATTGCGTTACAGGCTAAAATGCTTGCGGTATAGCAATAGCGGCACGACTTGTAATAGTTCGTTACTGCCATTATGCTGAAATTGCCATTTTTTCAGCTTTAAAAGCCGTAACGCAAAACTCGTAATATACCTGTGTATTAATTAGGGTTTGTTAGAGTATAATTGATCCAAATATATAAAAAAAACTATAGAAGTCTGAAATTGAAATCTTATTATCAAGAAATGTATTCAACCAGTAATTGACTTTATACCAGAGTTGTCTAATTTTAGGACAAGACCACACACAATGCAGAGTATCTGTCCTTTCCATTTTACATTTATAACATTATTAACTTACGGCTAGATTTAGAGTTCTGCGGCCAAAGGGGTGCGTTAGCTGCGCATGCTTTTTTCCCCCCGCACCTTTTAAATACCGCCGGTATTTAGAGTTCACAGAATGGCTGCGTTAGGCTCCAAAAAGGGAGCGTAGAGGCATATTTACCGCCACTTCAACTCTAAATACCAGCGGTGCTTACGGACGCTGCCAGCTTCAAAAACGTGCTCGTGCACGATTCCCCCATAGGAAACAATGGGGCTGAGCTGGCTGGAAAAAAACCTAACACCTGCAAAAAAGCAGCGTTCAGCTCCTAACGCAGCCCCATTGTTTCCTATGGGGAAACACTTCCTAAGTCTGCACCTAACACCCTAACATGTACCCCGAGTCTAAACACCCCTAACTATACACTTATTAACCCCTAATCTGCCGCCCCCGCTATCGCTGACCCCTGCATATTATTATTAACCCCTAATCTGTCGCTCCGTACACCGCCGCAACCTACATTATCCGTATGTACCCCTAATCTGCTGCCCCTAACATCGCCGACCCCTATATTATATTTATTAACCCCTAATCTGCCGCCCCCAATGTCGCCGCCACCTACCTACAATTATTAACCCCTAATCTGCTGACCGGACCTCACCGCTACTATAATAAAGTTATTAACCCCTAATCCGCCTCACTCCCGCCTCAATAACCCTATAATAAATAGTATTAACCCCTAATCTGACCTCCCTAACATCACCGACACCTAATTTCAAGTATTAACCCCTAATCTGCCGACCGGACCTCACCGCTACTCTAATAAATTTATTAACCCCTAAAGCTAAATCTTAACCTAACACTAACACCCCCCTAAATTAAATATAATTTTATTCTAATGAAATAAAATAAATCTTATTAAATAAATGATTCCTATTTAAAGCTAAATACTTACCTGTAAAATAAACCCTAATATAGCTACAATATAAATAATAACTACATTGTAGCTATTTTAAGATTAATATTTATTTTACAGGCAACTTTGTATTTATTTTAACCAGGTACAATAGCTATTAAATAGTTAATAACTATTTGATAGCTACCTAGTTAAAATAATTACAAAATTACCTGTAAAATAAATCCTAACCTAAGTTACAATTAAACCTAACACTACACTCTCAATAAATTAATTAAATAAAATACCTACAATTATCTACAATTAAACCTAACACTACACTATCAATAAATTAATTAAATAAAATACCTACAAATAAATACAATTAAATAAACTAACTAAAGTACAAAAAATAAAAAAAGAACTAAGTTACAAAAAATAAAAAAATAATTTACAAACATTATAAAAATATTACAACAATTTTAAGCTAATTACACCTACTCTAAGCCCCCTAATAAAATAACAAAGCCACCCAAAATAAAAAAATGCCCTACCCTATTCTAAAATAAAAATATAAAAGCTCTTTTACCTTACCAGCCCTTAAAAGGGCCTTTTGCGGGGCATGCCCCAAAGAATTCTGCTCTGCCAAAATTACAACCCACCACCCACATACCACTAATCTAACCCAAACCCCCCTTAAATAAACCTAACACTAAGCCCCTGAAGATCTTCCTACCTTGTCTTCACCACGCCGGGTATCACCGATCGGTCCAGAGGAGGCTCTGAAGTCTTCATCCAAGCCCAAGCGGGGGCTGAAGATGTCCATCATAGGGCTGAAGAGGTCCATCATCCGGGTGAAGTCTTGATCCAAGCGCGGGCTGAAGAGATCCAATATCCGGCTGAAGTCTTGATCCAAGCGCGGGCTGAAGAGATCCATCATCCGGCTGAAGTCTTCTATAAAGCGGCATCTTCAATCTTCTTTCTTCCGGATCCATCTTCATCCCGCCGACGCGGAACATCCATCCTGGCCGACGACTTCCCGACGAATGACGATTCCTTTAAGGGACGTCATCCAGGATTCTATCAGCCAATCGGAATTAAGGTAGGAAAATTCTGATTGGCTGATGGAATCAGCCAATCAGATTAGAGTTCAATCCGATTGGCTGATTGGATCAGCCAATAGAATGCGAGCTCAATCTGATTGGCTGATTGGATCAGCCAATCGGATTGAACTTGAATCTGATTGGCTGATTCCATCAGCCAATCAGAATTTTCCTACCTTAATTCAGCCAATCGGAATTCGAGGGACGCCATCTTGGATAATGTCCCTTAAAGGAACCGTCATTCGTCGGAAAGTCGTCGGCCAGGATGGATGTACCGCATCGGCGGGATGAAGATGGATCCGGAAGAAAGAGGATTGAAGATGCCGCTTGATAGAAGACTTCAGCCGGATAATGGATCTCTTCAGCCCGCGCTTGGATCAAGACTTCAGCCGGATGATGGATCTCTTCAGCCCGCGCTTGGATCAAGACTTCAGCCGGATGATGGACCTCTTCAGCCCGATGATGGACATCTTCAGCCCACGCTTGGGCTTGGATGAAGACTTTGGAGCCTCCTCTGGACGGATCGGTGATACCCGGCGTGGTGAAGATAAGGTAGGAAGATCTTCAGGGGCTTAGTGTTAGGTTTATTTAAGGGGGGTTTGGGTTAGATTAGGGGTATGTGGGTGGTGGGTTGCAATGTTGGGGGGGTATTGTATGTTTTTTTTTACAGGCAAAAGAGCAGAATTCTTTGGGGCATGCCCCGCAAACGGCCCTTTTAAGGGCTGGTAAGGTAAAAGAGCTTTTCTATTTTTATTTTAGAATAGGGTAGGGCATTTTTTTATTTTGGGGGGCTTTGTTATTTTATTAGGGGGCTTAGAGTAGGTGTAATTAGCTTAAAATTGTTGTAATATTTTTATAATGTTTGTAAATTATTTTTTTATTTTTTGTAGCTTATTTCTTTTTTTATTTTTTGTACTTTAGTTAGTTTATTTAATTGTATTTATTTGTAGGTATTTTATTTAATTAATTTATTGATAGTGTAGTGTTAGGTTTAATTGTAGATAATTGTAGGTATTTTATTTAATTAATTTATTGATAGTGTAATGTTAGGTTTAATTGTAACTTAGGTTAGGATTTATTTTACAGGTAATTTTGTAATTATTTTAACTAGGTAGCTATTAAATAGTTATTAACTATTTAATAGCTATTGTACCTGGTTAAAATAAATAAAAAATGCCTGTAAAATAAATATTAATCCTAAAATAGCTACAATATAATTATTCGTTATATTGTAGCTATATTAGGGTTTATTTTACAGGTAAGTATTTAGCTTTAAATAGGAATAATTTATTTAATAAGAGTTAATTTATTTTGTTAGATGAAAATTATATTTAATTTAGGGGGTGTTAGGGTTAGGGTTAGACTTAGCTTTAGGGGTTAATAAATTTATTAGAGTAGCGGTGAGGTCCGGTCGGCAGATTAGGGGTTAATACTTGAAGTTAGGTGTCGGTGATGTTAGGGAGGGCAGATTTGGGGTTAATACTATTTATTATAGGGTTATTGACTCGGGAGTGAGGCGGATTAGGGGTTAATAACTTTATTATAGTAGCGGTGAGGTCCGGTCGCAGATTAGGGGTTAATAATTGTAGGTAGGTGGCGGCGACATTGGGGGCGGCAGATTAGGGGTTAATAAATATAATATAGGGGTCGGCGGTGTTAGGGGCAGCAGATTAGGGGTACATAGGGATAATGTAGGTGGCGGCAGTGTGCGGTTGGCAGATTAGGGGTTAAAAAAATGTAATAGAGTGGCGGCAATGTGGGGGGACCTCAGTTTAGGGGTACATAGGTAGTTTATGGGTGTTAGTGTACTTTAGAGCACAGTAGTTAAGAGCTTTATGAACCGGCGTTAGCCCAGAAAGCTCTTAACTCCTGGCTTTTCTCTGCGGCTGGAGTCTTGTCGTTAGATTTCTAACGCTCACTTCAGCCAAGACTCTAAATACCGGCGTTAGAAAGATCCCATTGAAAAGATAGGATACGCAAATGGCGTAGGGGGATCTGCGGTATGGAAAAGTCGCGGCTGCAAAGTGAGCGTTAGACCCTTTCCTGACTGACTCTACATACCAGCGGTAGCCCAAAACGAGCGTTAGGAGCCCCTAACGCTGGTTTTGACGGCTAACGCAAAACTATAAATCTAGGCGATACAATTTGTTGTAAATTTTTTGACCACTTAGAAATTCTTTTTTTAATTTTTTTTTAAAGTTTTCTTTATTAGAAAAAAAAAAGAGAAATAAACGAACAATACAAGTTACATTCCGCATTTTACATCGTAAAACAGAGGAGTATACAATAGCAATAATCAAATCTGTACATGGAGAATATCTGTATGGTTATTACAAATATAAATTGAGTAGAGAATACAACACCTTGACTCACTGTTCACCATAGTGCGTTAATTCATATCATGTAATAAAACATTTTTATCTATGGTCACAAAGCCCATTACATATGTCCCGCTACAATGGATACATTTTATGTTCCCCATTATTCCCCTGAGGTGTTCTGCCTATTGTATTTTATAGAATTACAGTACTCTTCCCAAATTAAATTTATGGCTAAGAAGTCATCTATTCTCTTTGTACTAGCATACTGGTATTTCTCCATCAATAATGTATGAGCGACTAGAGATCTCCATTCGAAAACTGAGGGTACCTCGGATGATTTCCATTTCCTAGGGATTAATCTCCTAGCATAGTTAATCAGTAGGATTATTAACCTGTGTCTTAGTTTACTTTTGATTTTTGGTAGGTTATTTAGTAAAAATATTGTGGGGTCTAGCGATAGTTTAATGTGGGTAGCTTGTTCAATTGCCAATTGTATTTCTCGCCAATATTGAGTAATATAAGGGCAAGTCCACCATATATGTTGATAATCTCCCACACCCCCGCATGACCTCCAACATTTATTATCTCTAATTCTAAAGATGCCAGCTAATCTGGCTGGGGTATAATACCACTTGCACAATAGTTTTAAGTTACATTCTAGTTGTGCTATAGATGAAGTGTGCCCCTTCATATTATTACAAATTCTTGCCAATTTTTCAGGGGATATATGGGTTTGAATTTCATCAGATCATTTATTTGCATAAGTCTAAAGGATTCTGGAATGGTAGTCGATTAATAATTTATATATCAGGGAAAGTGAGCCTTTTGAGTATGTGGTGGAGTTGCATATGGACTCAAAAGAGGTTAGGGGTCTATAGAGTTGAGTGCGTTTATTGTGTGTGGTGAGATAATGATTTATTTAAACCATGGCGTAAAATAACTTCCATAATTTTCTTGCAGGACAGCTTTAGGTTTGAGGACTTTATTATCCATGGCCGAGCAACACGGTATAACCTCCCTCAATCTTAGGTCTTTGACATAATGGTTAGGGAAGGATATTAGGAGTTCTGGGTTATGTTTCAGGGGTGTCACAGAAGACGGTATAGTGGAGATCACCGAAAAATTAGTAAGACATTGGTCCCAAACTTTAAATGTTAGTTTAGTAATCTCTGATGTGAAGGGGTGCATTGTCCTGTGTATGTGTGGGATCCAGCAGCTCGTTCCCAGGTGCGTGTTTTGTGCTAGGTCGTGATCCAATCTTATCCATTCTTTATGGACACTATGTTTACACCAGTCTATGACTCGCGTTAAAGTGCTTGCTATATGATAGTAATGAAGATTTGGCATTCCCAGTCCCCCTTTAAGTTTAAGTCTATAAATAATTGTCTTGGCAAGTCTAGTGCGTTTGTTGCTCCATAAGTAAGTGTTTAGTATAGTTTGGATCTTATTAAGGAAAGGTTTAGGTATTGCAATCGGGATGGTTTGAAACATATATAAAAATTTTGGTAGGATAGTCATTTTAATAGCATGTAATCTGCCTATCCATGATAGAGTTTTGTTATGCCAGGATTGCAGCTCCTGTTGTATATTTTTCAGTAGGGGGATATAGTTTGCAGTGAACATTTGTTGAGGGTCATTAGTAACTTGTATACCTAGATATTTTAGAGAGCCCTTTTGAAACTTATAGGAGTATTTCGACTGTATGTGTTTAAGTGCAGAGTCAGAGACCTCCACTCCCATAAACTCTGATTTTGAGGCATTGATTTTAAAATTAGAAAATCTACCATAAATTTGGAATTCACCATGTAGTTCAGGTAAAGAGGTGAGCGGATTGGTAAAAGTAAAAAAGACGTCGTCTGCGTATAGGGAAATTTTATAATCCCTCTCGTGCAGTGTTATGAAGGTTTTTTTTTATATTTTCTCTAATTCTAGTTGCCAAGGCTTCCATAGCCAAGGCAAATAGAAGCGGGGACAGCGGACAACCCTGCCTCGTTCCACTGTAAATGGCGAAAGCAGGAGATAGCGAGTCATTTAATTTGATTCTCGCATTTGGGATACTATAAAGGAACATTATCTTTAACATAAATGTATCCGGGAAGCCAAATTTAATTAGGATCTGTTTAAGAAAGTTCCAATTTTGACGATCAAAAGCTTTCTCCGCGTCCATGGACGCGAAGATTGTAGGGGTTTTTGTTCATACGGCATGATCAATAAGGGTTTGTATTTTAATAGTGTTGTCCCTTGCCTCTCTATAAGGGGTAAAGCCTACCTGGTTATAGTGTACTAATTGGGGAAGAAGTTTATTCATTCGGCTTTTATCTTTGCAAAGATTTTAGCGTCTATATTCAGCAATGAGATAGGGCGAAAATTTGACAGAGCGTCTAGGGGCTTGCCCTGCTTCGGCAATACTACAATATACGCTTCCAACATTAAGGATGGGAAGTGGTTAGTAGAGGAAGTATTGTTATATAGGGTGTGTAAGGCAGGGATAAGGATTGGAGCGAATACTTGATAGAATTTGGCGGAAAATCCGTCTGGGCCTGGGCTTTTACCTGGTGACAGCTCTTTAATGACCACTAAGATTTCATTTGTAGTCATTGGAGATTCCAATGTTGTGCACTGCTTAGAAGAGAGTGTAGGGAGATCACATAAGTCAAGATATGCTTGAAGCGGCTCTCTATGTTAAGGGTCCCATCCAGGAGCTTTATCATGTAAATTATAGAGGCGGGAGTAATATTTATAAAATTGGTCTAAGATTTCAGGGGTTGTACATACTGAAGTGTTTTGAGGGGTTTTAAGCTCATGAATAAATTATTTTAATCTTACGTTTTTAAGAGATCTGGCCAGCATTTTCATTGCTTTATTGCTTTTGTGATAGAATTTTTGTTTTAGTTTCAGGGGTGTTTTTTGGTATTCCAAGGCAAGGAATGTTTCCAAATGATCCCTAATGTTACCTATTTGTTAGGGTTTTTCCCTGTTTTGTTTGCCATGTGCTGCTGGCAGCTATTATACTCACCTCTCTTCCTGACTATGGTGCATTGTGGGGGATGCTGCTCATTTCCTGCACTTCCTTTTATGGCCAGACTGGTGTGCATCATCCATGTGAGACAGGATGAAGTCACAGAATTGTGATGTCATCACTTATTATTTAAAGGGCCTCTGTTCAGTATGCTTTGCCTTCCTGATCTCTGGCTTGTTCCTGACTCTGCTGTTTTTCTTGTTCCTGATTCCGGCTCGTCTGACTATTCGCTTTGGCTCCTGACTCGGCTCGTCTGACTACCAGCTCTGGTTTTGACTCCTGGCTTGTTATTTGACTTGTGGACTTTTATTATTTTTTGCTATTAATAAAGGTGTGATTATTTTTGCACTTCTGGTCTCAGTCTGATTCCTGGCACCCTGACATTACGCAAAGGCCATGAATCCTGATGGTGCTAATTATCCACCTTTACCTGCCATCATTTCCAGGATGGATGTACAGGATCACCGCTTGGATCAATTTGCACTAGCCCTGCAAACCCTGCTGACTCACACTGCACATTTGGACCAAAGTGTCCCGCAAGTTATGGCTGCTCCTGTTTCCGCTGCTGCACCTATGCCTACCAGGAGCATGTCCGGTTCTGCACCTCTACCTCAGCGATATGGAGGCGATCCTATTCAGTGCAGAGGGTTTTTGAGCCAGGTGGGCATTTACTTTGAGATGTTACCTCAGGCGTTTCCCTCTGACAGAGCTAAGGTGGGATTTCTAATCTTGTTACTCTCTGACACAGCTCTTGCCTGGGCTAATCTCTTGTGGGAGACTAATAAACCTGTGATTTCAAATTACCCTAAATTTGTGGCCTCTTTTCGAAGGGTATTTGATGTTCTGGCTCGCTCCTCCTCTGCTGCTAAACGACTCATGTCCATTCAGCAAGGTACAAGATCTGTTGCTCAGTATGCTATTGAGTTCCGTACGCTTGCCGCAGAGGTAGGTTGGAACAATGAAGCCCTTGCTGCCACGTTCTTTCATGGGCTCTCTGATGCGATTAAAGACAAAGTTGCTGCCAGAGATTTACCAGAGGATCTCGAGGCATTGGTGTCTTTTTTGATCCTAATTGACATCAGACTCAGAGAGAGGCCCTCTTTCAAGGAGCGCTTGCGGAAGCCTCCTGTTCCGTTGTCTCCTACGTGTTCGTTCCCACCCATGCCTCCCTCTCCTCCCATGCCTCCTGGTCCCGAGTCACCAGGTACTGCTGAGCCGATGCAGTTGGGATTCACGCGTCTCTCCATGGCGGAGAGAGCCTTTAGGAGTAGGGAGGGGCTCTGCCTCTATTGTGGGTTACAGGGCCACCTTTTGAAGTCTTGTCCTACACGGCCAGAAAACGCTCACACCTAAGGTCCTGTCGGGGGCAGACCTTGGGTGGTTTATCCTCGTCCCTAGAACCGCTTAAGGAGAAACCTTTGGTCACAGTTGTTCTTTCCTGGGTGGACTCCTCCATAGTTGACTCCGGTGCTGCAGGCTATTTCATTGACAGTGCTTTTGTATCAAAGCACTCCATTTCTGTTTTGCCTCGGTCCATTCCAGCTTGCTATTGAAGCCATTGATGGCAGGCCCCTTCAGCCTGAACTCGTTACTCACGAAACTGCTCCGTTGTCCATGGCTGTTGGGGCTCTCCATTTTGAAACCCTCCAGTTCCAGGTGATAAACTCTACACATTTTCCGGTTGTTCTGGGTTATCCCTGGCTCCAAAAGCACAATCCCAGTCTCGAATGGCGCAGGCCGAACTTTTATCGTTGTCCCCGCAATGTATTTCCACTTGTCTTCGGAAACCAGTTAGTCTTGTGCACTTCTTCGGTATCTCAATAGCCAGAGGAGTACTGAGAGTTACTAGACGTTTTTGACAAGGTGCGTGCCGGTACGTTGCCTCCTCACCGGTCTTGTGCCATAGACCTGCAACCCGGAGCCATTCCTCCTCGGGGCCGGGTGTACCCTATGTCTGTTGCAGAGAATTGTGCTATGGAGGAGTATGTTACCGATGCTCTGTCACGGGGGATCATCCGCAAATCCTGCTCTCCTGCAGGGGCTGGCTTCTTCTTTGTGAAGAAAAAGGGTGGCAAGTTAAGACCATGCATCAATTATAGTGGTCTTAATCGTCTTACCATTAAGAATGCTTACCCTATTCCGCTCATTACGGAACTCTTTGACTGCCTCAAGGGAGCTACGGTCTTTACTAAACTTGATTTGAGAGGAGCATACAATCTCGTTAGGATTAAGGAGGGCCATGAATGGAAAACAGCATTTAACACCAGGAGCGGGCGTTATGAGTATCTTGTAATGCCCTTTGGCCTATGTAATGCTCCTGCAGTTTTTCAGGAATTTATTAATGATGTCCTACGAGATATGTTGCAACAGTGTGTTGTGGTGTACTTAGACGACATCCTCATACACTCACCCACACTTGAGGCTCATCGTTCTGATGTTACACGGGTTCTTCAGAGACTATGTGAGAACGGCCTGTTTTGTAAACTCGAGAAATGTGAGTTCCATCAGACTCAAGTAACCTTCCTAGGTTATGTTATTTCCGTTGCAGGATTCTCCATGGATCCTGACAAGTTATCTGCAGTTCTGCAGTGGCCTCGCCCAGTTGGTCTTCGGTCTATTCAACATTTATTGGGGTTCGCCAAATACTATAGAAAGTTTATTAAAAACTTTTCTTCCTTGGTCAAACCTATCACAGACATGACCCGTAAAGAGAATGATCCACTCCATTGGTCATCTACTGCCATTAAGACCTTTGATAGTCTTAAGACTGCCTTTGCTGCCGCTCCAGTTCTGGCTCATCCTAACCCTGTCCTGCCTTTCGTTCTTGAGGTTGATGCGTCTGAGACTGGAGTAGGTGCCATCTTGTCTCAACGTCCTACGCCTGACGGTTCCTTGCATCCGTGTGGTTTCTTCTTCTCTAAGAAATTGTCTCTAGCGGAGTGCAATTATGATATTGGCGACAGGGAATTACTGGCCATAATTTTGGCACTCAAGGAATGGAGGCATCTTCTTGAGGGTACTAGCGTGCCAGTGCTCATTCTTACTGACCACAAGAATTTAACTTATCTATCTGAAGCAAAACGTTTGTAGCCCCGAGAGGCCAAATGGGCGCTATTTTTGACTCGGTTTAATTATGTGGTCTCCTACCTGCCTGGTAGTAAGAATGTTAGGGCTGATGCCCTCTCTTGACAATTTTTGCCTCTGTCCAAGGAGGAGTCTGTACCTACTCCTGTTATACCTCCTGACCATATTTTGGCTACCATACGTACTAATTTGACTTCTCCCTTGGGGGAGGAGATTCTGGCTGCACAAACCAATGCACCTCCTGAGAAACCTAGTGGTAAGTGTTTTGTTCCTGAGAATCTTCAAACTAAACTTTTGCACACTTACCACTATCCTAAAGCCGCAGGTCACCCAGGCAAGAATCAAATGATTTGGTCTGTCACTCGACAATTCTGGTGGCCAGGTCTTCGTTCTGATGTTGCTGTGTATGTTGCCTCCTGCTCAGTTTGTGCACAGAATAAGACTCCTCGACATCTTCCTGTGGGTCTTCTTCAACCTATTGCTACTGGTGAGCGTCCTTGGACACATCTTTCCATGGACTTCATTGTCGAGCTCCCTGTTTCCAATGGCAATACTATTATCCTTATGGTGGTTGACCGTTTTTCTAAAATGTCACATTGCATTCCCTTGATTAAGCTGCCTACCGCTCAGGAGCTTGCTTCAATTTTTGCCCGGGAGGTCTTCCGTTTACATGGGTTACTCAAGGAGATAGTGTTGGACCGGGGTAGACAATTTGTCTCCAGATTTTGGCGTTCCTTTTGTGCTCAAATGGGGATCCAGCTTTCCTTCTCCTCGGCATATCACCCTCAATCCAATTGGGCTGCGGAACGGTCTAATCGAGCTCTGGAACAGTTCCTCCATTGCTATGTCTCAGATCACCACAATAATTTGTCTGAACTGTTACCTTGGGCAGAGTTTGCTCGTAATAGTGCTATTAATGCTTCCTCCAAGTTATCCCCGTTCATGGCGAATTATGGTTTTCAACCTTCCTTGTTGCCCGATTCATTCATGAGGGTATTCCGGCTTTGGAGGAGCATCTCCGGCAACTCTGTTCCACGTGGGTGCAGATTCAGGATTGCCTTCATCGTTCTATGCAGCGTCACAGCGTCAAAAGTTCTAGGCTGATCGTAGGCGTCTGCCTGCACCTTCCTACCAGGTTGGTAAGAGAGTTTGGCTGTCCTCCCGCAACTTGAACCTTCGTGTGCCTTCCAATAAATTGGCTCCCCATTATGTTCGTCCTTTTTGAATACTCCGACGGGTTAATCCTGTGGCCTACACTCTTGACCTTCCTCCTGCTATGCACATCTCCAATGTTTTTCATGTCTCCCTCTTGAAACCATTGGTTTGTAATCGGTTTACCACTCTGTTGCCTCATCCCAGTCCTTTCTTTGTTGACAACCATGAGGAGTATGAGGTCAGCAGCATTATTGACTCTCGTATGTCCAGGGGCCGTGTACAGTATTTGGTTCACTGTAGGGGCTACGGTCTGGAGGAGCGTTCTTGGGTTCCCTCCTCTGATGTATATGCTCCCGCCATCCTCCGTGCCTTCCATGCTCGTTTCCCCAAAATGCCTTTTGTCCTCCCGCGGGGAGGGGTCGTTGAGGGGAGGGTACTGTCAGGGTTTCTCCCTGTTTTGTTTGCCATGTGCTGCTGGCAGCCATTTTACTCACCTCTCTTCCTGACTATGGTGCATTGTGGGGGATGCTGCTCTTTTCCTGCACTTCCTTTTATGGCCAGACTGGTGTGCATAATCCATGTGAGACAGGATGCAGTCTCAGAATTGTGATGTCCTCACTTATTATTTAAAGGGCCTCTGTTCAGTATGCTTTGCCTTTGCCTTGTCTCAGACCTGTTTGTGAGAGTCCCTGTGTATTACCTGGCTGCCTGACGTCCTTCCTGGTTCCTGATCCCTGGCTTGTTCCTGACTCTGCTGTTTTCCTTGTTCCTGATTCCAGCTCTTCTGACTATTCGGTTTGGCTCCTAAATCGGCTCATCTGACCACCAGCTCTGGTTTTGACTCCTGGCTTGTTATTTGACTTGTGGAATTTTTATTATTTTTTGCTATTAATAAAGGTGTGATTATTTTTGCACTTCTCATCTCAGTCTGATTCCTGGCACCCTGACACTATTTCTTTCAAAATAATAGTATTTTTGGGGTCCTTCTTATGTAGATAGTCTAGGTGTGCCAGGTCAGAAGTCAGTTTAGAATAGTGTTGTCTAGAGGTTTTTTGGATTTGGGCTTTATATTTGATAAACTCTCATTTATGTGCTTCCCAAACCACAAAAGAGTCATCTACTGAGTCATTATTAATCTGGAAGTATTCTTCCATTACTTTGGATAGATGTTCTACACAGGGTTGATGTGATAGTAATGATTTGTCAAGTCTCCATTGATATGGATTGGTGGGAGTATTGGGCCATGCAATATGTACAGATACTGCAGAGTGGTCCGACCAGGACGTGGGGATGATAGAAGAGTTGGTGATTAGGGACAGACCTATTTGGTTAGTCAAAATATAATCTATTCTGCTATAGGATTGTGAGGGATGTGAAAAAAAGTATAGTCTCTTGTGGAGGGGTGTGTAAACCGCCATACATCATACAAGTTATAGCCCCTCAATGCTTTCCCCAGGTATGATGTTTTGCGTTTCAGGATTCTGGGCTGTGGGTTGGAAGTGTCTACAGAAGGTTGAAAAGGGAAATTAAAGTCTCCTCCAAAAAAGATCGAACCCTTAGAGATATCAAGTAATTTCCGGAACATTGTTTTAAAAAAGGCATATGTTGAACATTAGGGGCAAAAATATTGATCAATGTGATTGGTTTACCATACATTATCCCCACAATTCCCAAAAATCTACCCTCGTTATCTTTAGCTATCTGCAATGCAGTGAATGGGACATGATTGCGAAGCAGAATACTAACTATGCAGCGTTTAACTGATGCTGCGTTGTAGAAATGTTGAGTGTAATGTTTACCAAAATATCTGGGGATTTGTGATCTCTTGTAGTGTGTTTCTTGCAAGAAGAGAATATCTGCTTTTTTCTTGTAAAGATCCGACAGTGCTTTGGATCTTTTGCATGGAGATTGAAACCCTTTGACATTCTGAGTTAGGATAGTGAGGGAATTTTTTTGTTTGTTTGGTGGTCATCAGGTCAATGTATAGGGAACAGCAAACAGAAGCCTTTTTATCATATACTCCTTACGCATAGATTGAACATATTTTGAGCAGTAATGCAAAAATGTGTCACAAAACAGTATCATAAACTTGTATTTAGCAACATAACATAAATAACTATAACAATAACAATAACATTCAGGTCCTAGTCTGTCTAGCCAGGAAACATTGTTAGATTGAAGTATTCGAGCCATTAGTGTAGGCAAAAATATCGCCTTTTACACCAATGTATAAAGAAAAGGGAAAAAGAGAGCAATAGAGGGAAATAAATGTAAGCTCACAATTAATAATATAGTGGCTTTGTGGGTATATAGTATTAGAGCTCAATTCACTATCTTAAATTTTACGGCAAACATTTAACACAACCTTAATGTTCATGGTGCTCATGAAGTCCAACCTTTAAATTTAGGCCATCCTCAGTATTAGAAATAAGGCCTCGTGGATATCCCCTTATGTGTCTCAAAGTAACAGTTACTGTAATCATACTCACAAGTTTGAGGATCCGGGCAAGGTACGGTTCTCATGGGTAGGTATGAATGTACCCGTAGGTGTGTTTAGAGTTCCCCATGTCATCAAACAGTAGTATAGGTGGGTGTTGGTCAGAAAACTGTGTTAAGAACGAGGTGATCTGGGTTTCGATGAATCCTGTAATCCAGCCTTCGGATCTTGTATGGACGAGGATCATCTCTGTGTTTTGGCTGGGGTGAGAGACCAAGTGTTGCGAGTTCGTGGTTGGGCATTGCCAGAAGACTCTGATGTAGCTAATGTGGTTAGGTCCGGTGGATCCAAGTTCAGAATGTCACAAAATTTTGGTGCTTCTGATATGTTGTCACATATTATCCTTCTATCCTCATGAATAATTGGTAGGTGAGTGGGGAAACACCATCTATACGGGATGTGTTTGTTACGCAAGAGTTTTGTTAGAGGAGAAAACTCCTTGCGCTTTTGCAAAGTTCTTTGTGAAAGGTCTGCATAAAATTGTATTACTGTACCCCGAAATCTAATCGGCTGATTTTTCCGTGAGAGGTTGAGGAGTTCCTCCTTGTCCCTGTAATTCTTAAATTTAATGATAATATCTCTGGGAGGGGCAGAGTCTGGGGGTCTAGCTCTCAGGGCTCTATGCGCCCTATCCCATGGAATTTCTTCTTTAGAAGTATTACCCCTAAGGTGGTTAAACAGAGCGTGTAGATAGGTAGGCAAGTCTTTAGGCAGGACCGATTCAGGTACCCCCCTGATCCTTAAGTTCTTCCTCCTGCTTCTATTCTCCAGATCTTCGATTTTGGAGCGTAGGGTCTCAATAGTAGCGGAAATTGTGTCTACTTGAGATTGAAGGCCGTCGACTTCTTCTCTCATGGTATCATTACTATCTTCCAAGGCTTCTACTCTGAACCCTATTGCAGTAATATCCTGTTTTAAGTCTCCCAGTTCTTCACAGATGCAGGTGCTTACAATGTCCGCGATATCCTGCTTAGATGGTAAGGTAGTTAGTAAAGTCGAGGGTATTTGAACCATTTCTGGTGATTGAGTATCCATAGGGGCAGGGTGACTCTGTGGAGATTTTGTTGCTGGTAGGGATGTCTGAGGGGCCGACATGTTAGTGCTGTCTGATGTGTTAAAGTAGGTAGCAACTGAGGAGCTTTTGTTTATTGGAGGCTTAGACGATTTGTCCACTTTGGTATTTCTCATTGATGCCATTTGGTTGCTTAAGGCCGTCTGTAATATGGTAATTGCCACAAAGTTCACCTCATCCGTGACAGGAACAATGTTCTGGAGGTATTATTCAAGTTTAAAGGCAACTGTTTGTGACCAAGCAGGTAGTCGTTAAGAAGAATGCTATAGGTTGTGGCCTTAAGTTATGGGCCTTGAGAGTTGCACCATGTGACTCAAATTGATTTTGCACTCTAGTGCATTAACAAAGTCAATAGGCCTGTGTCTATTTATTGTGATTCATATGCATGTGTATTTCTGTACAAGGCCCCCTTATCTATTTACTGGTTCTTTTGACCGTGTTCAAGAAAAACCTTTAAAGGCCTATAATTTCCCCTTTGCCTAATTAGGGCTCCCATGCGCCATGGTAAATATTTGCTTGCCAGTCAAATATAATCCTTTATATGGTATTCTTCATGTGGTACCTTGTAAGTATCTATGGAGCCAGCACTCGCACCCCCTATAGTGAACCCCACACGTAGTTGAGGCTAGTTTTAAGATCACCCTGCATGTACCTTCAATCCTCCATGGGTGAATCACCACTGCTCATTAAGGTGCCTACAACGGGTTCCGGTCCCCTGTGTGATCCTCCCTCCGGTGGTGAGTTGCACACTGCGTGCGGTGAGGGAGATCCCCTCTCGTGACCGGTTTTTTTTTTTACTCCTCCATTATGGCCACGCACCTCCAATATTTATCCGGCTGCTCAGTCACGCCGTATGTCTCTCAAATTCCTTGATGTTGCTTATGGAAAGTGTAAGGTATTGCTTGACCTTTGTGTTTTATGGTATTGTTCCTTTAACTATGCACCTTCCTCCCTATTTAAGGCCGCCCTTCAGTATCTACCTTGCTGGCTTATTGAAGTTGATCCTTCCTATTGCTAGTCTGACTCACTGAGTACTAGAGCTGCTCTTCGGAACTTCCTTGTACCCTGCACAGTTTACTGCTGAATCCTCCAGGCTGTCACGATCGGGTTGCTCACGTCATCAGCTACGGACACGGAGTCTCTCACGGACGCAGCCAGCAACTCTTCCGTTCCAGCTTGGCTTAGAATCTGCAGGAACCACTCCAGCCTCACTGTTTGTCTTATCCAGTACAGTGTACAGACTTCACTAAACACAGCCTCCAATAGCGGCCTGTATTCTCGGAATGAGTACTTCAGCATATTATTCAAGTAAGACGGGTACACTCTCCTTCCCTGCTGTTGTGTATAAATTCATAGTGTTTGTACACCCTGTCAGGCATAGGCAAAAGTAAGTCACTGAGTTAACCCCACAGCTTCATTCTTGGTTACCTCTGTGACACAAATAACAGCTTATCTTTAACGTTTACCCAGTTCCTGAGAAGCTATAACAAGATGTATTTCTAACTGTTTATGTACATATTTAGAGATAGCAACATATAGCGGATTGTGATTTCAGTTATTACATAATAAGCCAGCCTCATATAGGTCTAGGAGTTTACCATATACTCACTATAGACCTTAAACATAATCGCCTAGATTTGGAGTTTTGCGTTAGAAGGGGTGCGTTAGCTACGCGTGCTTTTTTTCCCCTGCACCTTTTAAATACCGCTGGTATTTAGAGTTCACAGAAGGGCTGCGTTAGGCTCCAAAAAAGGAGCGTAGAGCATAATTTACCACCACTGCAACTCTAAATACCAGCGGTGCTTACGGACGCGGCCAGCTTCAAAAACGTGCTCATGCACGATTCCCCCATAGGAAACAATGAGGCAGTTTGAGCTGAAAAAAACCTAACACCTGCAAAAAAGCAGCGTTCAGCTCCTAACGCGGCCCCATTGTTTCCTATGGGGTAACACTTCCTAAGTCTGCACCTAACACCCTAACATGTACCCCGAGTCTAAACACCCCTAACCTTAAACTTATTAACCCCTAATCTGCCGCCCCCGCTATCGCTGACACCTGCATATTTTTTTAACTCCTAATCTTCCGCTCCGTACACCGCCGCAACCTACATTATACCTATGTACCCCTAATCTGCTGCCCCTAACACTGCCGACCCCTATATTATATTTAATAACCCCTAATCTGCCTCCCCCAACGTCGCCGCTACCTACCTACAATTATTAACCCCTAATCTGCCGACTGGACCTCACCGCTACTCTAATAAATGTATTAACCCCTAAAGCTAAGTCTAACCATAACCCTAACACCCCCCTAAATTAAATATAATTTAAATCTAACTAAATAAATTAACTCTTATTAAATAAATTAATCCTATTTAAAGCTAAATACTTACCTGTAAAATAAACCCTAATATAGCTACAATATAACTAATAATTATATTGTAGCTATTTTAGGATTAATATTTATTTTACAGGCAACTTTGTAATTATTTTAACCAGGTACAATAGCTATTAAATAGTTAATAACTATTTAATAGTTACCTAGTTAAAATAATTTCAAAATTACCTGTAAAAGAAATCCTAACCTAAGTTACAATTAAACCTAACACTACACTATCAATAAATTAATTAAATAAAATACCTACAATTGTCTACAATTAAACCTAACACTACACTATCAATAAATTAATTAAATACAATACCTACAAATAAATACAATTAAATAAACTAACTAAAGTACAAAAAATAAAAAAAGAACTAAGTTACAAAAAATAAAAAAATATTTACAAACATTAGAAAAATATTACAACAATTTTAAGCTAATTACACCTACTCTAAGCCCCCTAATAAAATAACAAAGCCCCCCAAAATAAAAAAAATGCCCTACCCTATTCTAAAATTAAAATAGAAAAGCTCTTTTACCTTACCAGCCCTTATAAGGGCCTTTTGCGGGGCATGCCCCAAAGAAAACAGCTCTTTTGCCTGTAAAAATAAACACAATACCCCCCCAACATTACAACCCACCACCCACATACCCCTAATCTAACCCAAACCCCCCTTAAATAAACCTAACACTAAGCCCCTGAAGATCTTCCTACCTTATCTTCACCACGCCGGGTATCAACGATCGGTCCAGGCTCCAATGTCTTGATCCAAGCCCAAGCGGGGGCTGAAGACGTCCATCCAACGGCTGAAGTCTTGATCCAAGTGGCGGCTGAAGAAGTCCATCATCGGGCAGAAGTCTTCATCCTATCCGGGCAGAAGAGGAGATTCGGACCGGTAGACATCTTCATCCAAGCGGCATCTTCTATCTTCCATCCGATGACGAGCGGCTCCTTCTTCAAGACCTCCGGCGTGGATCCATCCTCTTCTTCCGACGTCCTAAAACAGAATGAAGGTTCCTTTAAGGGACGTCATCCAAGATGGCGTCCCTCGAATTCCGATTGACTGATAGGATTCTATCAGCCAATCGGAATTAAGGTAGGAAAATTTTGATTGGCTGATGGAATCAGCCAATCAGATTCAAGTTCAATCCGATTGGCTGATCCAATCAGCCAATCAGATTGAGCTCGCATTCTATTGGCTGTTCCGATCAGCCAATAGAATGAGAGCTCAATCTGATTGGCTTCTTTTTGATTTTTCCTACCTTAATTCCGATTGGCTGATAGAATCCTATCAGCCAATCGGAATTCGAGGGACGCCATCTTGGATGACGTCCCTTAAAGGAACCTTCATTCTGTTTTAGGACGTCGGAAGAAGAGGCTGGATCCGCACCGGAGGTCTTGAAGAAGGAGCCGCTCGTCATCGGATGGAAGAAGATAGAAGATGCCGCTTGGATGAAGATGTCTACCGGTCCGGATCTCCTCTTCTGCCCGGATAGGATGAAGACTTCTGCCCGATAATGGACTTCTTCAGCCGCCGCTTGGATCAAGACTTCAGCCGGAGGATGGACGTCTTCAGCCCCCGCTTGGGCTTGGATCAAGACATCGGAGCCTGGACCGATCGGTGATACCCGGCGTGGTGAAGATAAGGTAGGAAGATCTTCAGGGGCTTAGTGTTAGGTTTATTTAAGGGGGGTTTGGGTTAGATTAGGGGTATGTGGGTGGTGGGTTGTAATGTTGGGGGGGTATTGTGTTTATTTTTACAGGCAAAAGAACTGTTTTCTTTGGGGCATGCCCCGCAAAAGGCCCTTTTAAGGGCTGGTAAGGTAAAAGAGCTTTTCTATTTTAATTTTAGAATAGGGTAGGGCATTTTTTTTATTTTGGGGGGCTTTGTTATTTTATTAGGGGGCTTAGAGTAGGTGTAATTAGCTTAAAATTGTTGTAATGTTTTTTTAATGTTTGTAAATATTTTTTTATTTTTTGTAACTTAGTTCTTTTTTATTTTTTGTACTTTAGTTAGTTTATTTAATTGTATTTATTTGTAGGTATTGTATTTAATTAATTTGTTGATAGCGTAGTGTTAGGTTTAATTGTAGATAATTGTAGGTATTTTATTTAATTTATTTAAGGATAGTGTAGTGTTAGGTTTAATTGTAACTTAGGTTAGGATTTATTTTACAGGTGATTTTGTAATTATTTTAACTAGGTAGCTATTAAATAGCTATTAACTATTTAATAGCTATTGTACCTGGTTAAAATAATTACAAAGTTGCCTGTAAAATAAATATAAATCCTAAAATAGCTACAATGTAATTATTCTTTATATTGTAGCTATATTAGCGTTTATTTTACAGGTAAGTATTTAGCTTTAAATAGGATTAATTTATTTCGTTAGATTTAAATTATATTTAATTTAGGGGGTTTTAGGGTTAGAGTTAGCTTTAGGGGTTAATACATTTATTAGAGTAGCGGTGAGGTCCGGTCGGCAGATTAGGGTTTAATACTTGAAGTTAGGTGTCAGCGATGTTAGGGAGGGCAGATTAGGGGTTAATACTATTTATTATAGGGTTATTGAGGCGGCAGTGAGGCGGATTAGGGGTTAATAACTTTATTATAGTAGCGGTGAGGTCCGGTCGGCAGATTAGGGGTTAATAATTGTAGGTAAGGTAGCAGCGACGTTGGGGGGGCAGATTAGGGGTTAATAAATATAATATAGGGGTCGGCGGTGTTAGGAGCAGCAGATTAGGGGTACATAAGTATAACGTAGGTGGCGGCGGTAAGCGGTCGGCAGATTAGGGGTTAAAAAAATTTAATAGAGTGGCGGCGATGTGGGGGGACCTCGGTTTAGGGGTACATAGGTAGTTTATGGGTGTTAGTGTACTGTAGAGCACAGTAGTTAAGAGCATTATGAACCGGCGTTAGCCCAAAAAGCTCTTAACTCCTGACTTTTTTCTGCGGCTGGAGTTTTGTCGTTAGATTTCTAACGCTCACTTCAGCCAAGACTCTAAATACCAGCGTTAGAAAGATCCCATTGAAAAGATAGCATGCGCAAATGGCGTAGGGGGATCTGCGGTATGGAAAAGTTGCGGCTGGAAAGTGAGCGTTAGACCCTTTAATGACTGACTCTAAATACCAGTGGGCAGTAAAAAACAGCGTTAGGACCCCCTAACGCTGGTTTTGACGGCTAACGCAGAACTCTAAATCTAGGCGAATTATAGTTAACCTATCCTAATGGATCCTACTCTTATCACAAATCAGATACAAAGTCTGATAGGATGGACATTTCAACTAATTGATTTCATGAGTTACAGGTGGAGAATCAGGCCCTAAAAGCCTTCCTAAGGGAGGTACTTGCATATAAAACACTACCTACAGATACTCACCCAGAACCACTAGTATCACCACCAGAAAAATTTACTGGTAGTTGCTCCCAGTTTAGGGAGTTCAGGAATTCTTGTATGCTATTGTTTGAATTAAAGCCCAAGACCTATCCTACAGACAGGATAAGGGTCTTGACAGTGATTTCTTATCTCAGAGGAGAGCCTAGGGACTTCAATCCTAGGTTCCTTAGATGGATTTTTTTCTGAGATGTCTGTCTAGTATGACAACCCCTTTAAGCAGATCTCTGCTGAAAACTCTCTTAGATCTCTAAGACAGCAGAAGAACCCAGTGGAGTCATATATTACTCAATTTAAAATTGCAGCCACTGATTCTATGTGGAATCATGTTTCATTAAAAAATCAATTCCGTTTGGGGTTGTCAGAGGAGATTAAGGATGAGCTTTCTCGTACCGGCATTCCAGACAGTCTTGAGGAATTGTACAGTCTATCTATTAATATTGACAGCCGCCTAAGGGAAAGACGCTCTGAAATTGCTAATTCTGCCAGAAAATATTTATCTTCTCCCACCTACCTTGGCAAGGATTCTGGACAACCAATGGAAATTGGTTTTATAAAAGCTCCATTAACACCCCAGGAGAAGACCAGAAGGAAGAATCTAAACGTATGCATGTACTGTGCATCGCCTGCACATGTGGTTAAGGAGTCCCCCGTTCTATCCAAACAAAAGATGGGTAAGACATCCAATCTCCATCTCAATTCTATAATTGAAACTACCACAATCCCTTATATAACTCTGCCTCTTCTCTTACAGTGGGAGCATCAAAAGATTAAGGCCACTGCCATTATCGACACAGGATCTTATGGAAACTTTATGCACTTGGGTTTTGTGAAGAGAAATAAAATACCACTTGTCACTAAGCAAAATTCTGTCTCTGTCAAAGTCATTGATGGTAATTTACTTACATCAGGTCCAGTCACACATCAAACTACCAAACTTCATCTTATTACTTACACAGGTTATTCTGACAAATTATTTTTTGGCATAATATTTTTACCTATGTTTGACCTTATACTGGGTATAAATTGGTTACGGGCACACAAGCCCTGTATTAAATGGACGACTCTTAGTCTCAATTTCCCCACACCTCTTCCTGAGGGGGCTTGTAACATTAATGCTACCATTTCACAGGTAACTGAATGTATTTTTCCTACACATTACACACAATTCTCTGATGCCTTCAATAAAAAGGAAGCAGAGACTCTGCCCCCCCACAGGGCTTATGATTGCCCCATTGATTTACTGCCTGGAGTCTCTATTTCTTTTGGGCATATCTGCCTTCTTTCCAAACCTGAGCTAGAACATCTAAAAAGTTACATTGATGAGAACTTGAGAAAGGGATTCATTAGGCCCAGTACATCCTCAGCCGGAGCCGGCATCTTCTTTGTCACTAACAAAGATGGTTCTTTACGCCCTATCGTGGATAGAGAGCTCAACAGACGCACAAAAAAGAATAGATATCCATTCCCCCTTATCCCTGAGTTAATAGAAAGAGTACGTGGTGCCTCGATTTTCACCAAGTTGGATCTCAGAGGTGCATACAATCTTATTAGAGTAAGAGCTGGAGACAAATGGCTTACTGCTTTCAGGACCAGATATGGCCTGTTTGAATATACGGTAATGCCTTTTGGTTTATGTAATGCTCCTGCTACATTTCAATGTCTCATCAACGACATTTTCAGAGATATTCTGGATGTATACATCGCTGTCTATTTAGACGATATTTTGATCTTCTCCCAAAACCCAGATGAACATAAGATGCATGTTAAAAATGTCTAGAATAGGATGAAAGGAGAGAAGCGCAGGACGCGATTCAAGTGTAGAAATATTTATTCAGGTGAAACACACAAGATAATATACTCACAAGAGTTAAGATAAAAACAGGCACATGAAAATTAAAGTTGTCCCTCATACACGTATGGCTAGGGTCCAGTTGTATTTTGATGGATCATCAAAATGTCCCTTCGTGGTTTGTAAGCGTCCAATTTCAGTAAATGTAACAGCGGGTACTCCGATATCTCTAACCGCTGCGTCAGGGACACACCTCCACACACCCTCAGCTCAGTACCAATAGGAGAACCCCTAGTGCTGAGCTCACTGCACACGAGGACCTACGGTGGCTTCACTGGGTGAAAAATAGAATGTTCATAAAGTTACGTTCTACGCGTTTCGTCCCGTACGACGGGACTTTCTCAAGAACTAAAGATACAACAGGAGCTGGGAGTTATATGTTAACAAGCAACCGGATATCCTCCAATTGCTAAACGAGGCAAATTAATAATGATTGATCGCCATGTTATTTGTACTTCACAGCTCTAGAAAGTTTGAACAAACTAATAGATATGCATAAAATATTATACAACACACATAAAAAAACTTCATATTAAAACAAGTTATGTTAAAAACTGTGGTAAGAGTACTAAAATATCGCTAATCATAAAAATGGATTACATATACATAAACATGAATAAAAAACCTAACGGGTATACAAATTGTTGATCTAATATCTATACAATAGTAATATTGATTGAGAGTTCATATCATATATAAAAATACACACAATACCATATCCACATATGATTCCTGTAAAATAATGATTAACACTCAAAATTTAAAATGAACAAATAATAAAATGTATATATAAATATACTAATGTGATAATAAATGATAATAATCAGTATATATAATAATAAAAAAAAAAAAAAAAAAAAATTAATACATAGAACCATGTGGGTATGTGAGTAATACTTAATGACCAACAGGTTATAATAAGATTTCATATTCCCATCTAATGCATATATACACACAATATCCTATCTTACAAGTTCATACCAACCCTATATATTAAAATAAACAGTATATGAACACTATATACTACAATCTGCACTGCTAAAAGCTTCTATGTATTGCACCATAAAATAATCTGTAAAAAAGACCAAAAACTTGTGCTGTAAACCCCATTGAGAATATAAATATAAATAAAAATAAAATTAAAATTAAAATTCAACGTAAAATTGAAAAATATATTTTAAAAATATATTATAAGATAGTGGGTAATGCAATAGTTTCAAATAGTAGAGATTCTATGAGCCCTGACCTTATAGTAATATGTTGGCCAAGAACTGTGATCACATTCATATAAATGCTGCTATATCAAGTTCTATATTCAGTCCCTTTGGATCAAGGCAATCTAAAGTTTTGATCCAATAGGTCTCTCTTCGTCTTAATCTCAAAAGACGATTGGTGTCCCACTTGTCCAGAGGCACCCATTCTACTATACTAACTGCAAGGTCTTCAGGATTTTGGTTATGGTAGTACTTGAAGTGATGGGACACGCTGTGATTTTCAAAGCCTGCCTCTATATTTCGAATATGCTCCCTTAGTCTATATTTAATTTTGCGTTTAGTACGCCCTATATAGATTTTCCCACATTTGCAGGATAGTTGATATACTACAAATGTGGTATGACATGTATATCTATGCTTACAGTTGTAGATCCTACTACCATCATAATTTACAAAAGAGGCATTTTTATCTGAAATTCTGGGACACATAATACATTCTTTATATTTACAAGGAAAAAGGCCCACCGGCCCTCCACACCAGCTGGTTAGTGATCCACTGGTTGATGAAGCACCTTTAATCGGTTGGCGTAATTTAGTGGGAGCAATGTGGTTTTTAATGTCTCTATTTTTCCTATAAATTATATCTGGTTTTGGACCTAAAATATCATTCAGGATAGGGTCTAGTTTCAAGACATTCCAATGTTTAGTTAAAATATTTTTAATTTTATGATACTGATTGTTATATTTAGTTACAAATTTTGGTGGTTTTTCATTAGAACCATCAGTTTTAGATAGGGACTTGTTTTTAGTTTTAACCAGATCTGATCTGTTAATGCTATCCACTCTACTCTTAGCTGTATTTAGAAGATCAAGATCATATCTTTTGTCTAAAATTTTTTTAGTTAGAACATCTGCCTCCCTATTATAATCCTCATTAAAAGTGCAGTTACGTTTAATACGTTGGAATTGTCCCAGTGGGATATTGCTTTTCCACTGTTTAAGATGGCCACTATTGGCATTTAATAACCCATTTCTATCGGTGGGTTTATGGTAATTCTTAACTGCCACTGATCTATTGATATCATCACAAAAAAGTGTCAAGTCTAAAAAAGATATAGATGTAATAGAAATTTCATGAGTAAATGTTAAATTGTACGTATTATTATTCATATAAGTAATGAATTCAGATATGGTATCTACCGAACCTTTCCATATAAGTATTATATCGTCTATGAAGCGATAATATTTCACAATATTTTTCTCATAGGGATTATTTTTCCAAATTAAATTGTTTTCAAAGTGGGATACGTACAGGTTAGCGTATGATGGGGCAAATGTTGTCCCCATCGCCGTCCCCTGTATTTGCTTGTAATACACATTTTCAAATAAAAAATAATTATGTGTTAGAATAAAGTGAATTGCATCAACAATAAAATCAATTTGATCTCTGGGGAGTCTTGAATTACTAAGTATTTCTTTAATTGCTAGGATACCCAATGAATGGGGTATACTAGTGTATAGAGCCGAAGCATCACATGTAACCCACACATAATCATCAGCCCACGGTAGACCCTCAAATTTATTGATCACATCTATTGTGTCTCTGAGATAGGCTCTTGTATCCAATACCATGGATTGTAAATATGAATCTATGTATTTGGATAAATTATCGCATAATGAGCCTATCCCAGAGACAATGGGTCTTCCCGGAGGGTGTAGGGGATCCTTATGCACCTTGGGCAGGTGGTAAAAACTCGCAATCTTGGGTGCTACTTCATAAAGAAATTTAAATTCTTCCATATTAAGGACATTTAAATTTTTTGCATCAGTTAAAAGTACAAGAAGCTCTTTTTTATATTTTTCAGTTGGATTAAATGTAAGAGGGAGATAGGTATTTCTATCATGTAGTAAACTAAATGCCTCTTTAAGGTAATCTTTCCTATTTTGCACTACAATCCCACCCCCCCTTGTCCGCTGCTCTGAAAATAATATCTGTAGTGTTACTCAAAGTTTTCAGGGCGGCTCTCTCTTCTTTTGATAAATTATCCCTACAATGAGGTAGTTGATAATTAGGAATTTTAGAGAGGGATTCCATGTCTTGGCATACCAGTTTATTGAAGATTTTTATGTATTCAGACTGGCTGTGTTGGGGATAGAAAATAGATTTCCTTTTTAAAGAACAATGTCTCACAGGGAAATCTTCATCCTCATCATATGTTGATAAGTCTGAAAGATTAAGACTCTCTAGTTGACTGGTCTCTCTCTCTATCCCTTCCAAGATTCTAATACATTCCTCATCTTCAATATTAGAAATGGTTGGATCCAATGGTTGATCCAAATCATTCCTATGAAAATAACGTTTCAATGTAAGATTTCTAATAAATCGTTGTACGTCAATGAAAAGATCAAAATAGTTAGGGGGGCTAGTAGGTGCAAAATTTAACCCTTTTATGAGTAGAGTCATTTCCTCTTTCGAGAAAGACCGGTCCGATAAATTAAAAATTAATTTAGATCCCTGTTCTAATTCCACCTCTCTCTGTTTCTTTTTTCTTGTTTTTTCTCCTCCTCTACTTCCTCTATGTCTCTGTCTTCCAGGGGCCGTTTGGGGTTCCTCTGTTGAAGAGGTTCCTCTATGTGTATTTGCTTCATGTGTCCCCCCCCTTGAATTCTCCAAGGGGGCACCCCTAAAAAATGATGTTGATTGTTGGTGTTTTTATTATTATTAGTGGAGTTACTTCTTGCTCTATTAGGTGTATTCTTAGTACCCCAATTATGTGCCTTAGGCTTCGCTCCCTGTTCCTGCCATCGTGGAGAAGCCGGATGGTAGCTCAATTCATTAAATCTATTGCTAGTGGGAACTTGATAATCATGTTGATCCTCCCTGTTAAATCTAACATTAGCTCTCTGGGGTCTATAGGGTTCATGTATGTGGAGATTCCCACCCCTATTTGTATCAGAAAAAGTATCTGTTGTATAAAATCCAGAATGCTCTTGTTCATACTGTCTAGTGTTAAAATGGGAATTGGGCTCATAATGTCCCCTTGGTTGTTCCCTACTATAGTTAAAATGCTGATTCTTATAACCCTGATGATTGTTCTTATAATAATTGTTATTATTATTTATGTTATTATTGCTATTCCTAAAATAATTATTAGGGTTATACCCACCATTAGGGTTGTATCTTATATTTTCCCCTTTAGAATTATACCAGTTGTTACCCTCAGGTCTTATTCTATGCTGCTTGTTAAAAGTGCTATCTGTTTTCTCCTTCTGTGAAGAGTTACTATTACTACTTCTAGAAACTTCACTCTTTCTATCTTTGTGATTGTTATTGTCCTGGGTTTTTTTCTTATATGAGAATACCTGATCTGTTTTAAAATCCTCTAGGTCCCTTTGTAATTTTTTAATTTTGATACCTTCCAGCTCTTTGGCATAAATATCAACCCTATTTTGGATGTTTACATTTAAATCTTTCCATTTTTGAATGTTTTCATAAGGTTGAATTTGTACCATTAATGTATCTATTTCTATTTTCAAGTTAGCTAATTTACACTCCCTGTATTTGATTAACAGTTTAATGAGGGCCGTGGAACAGTTATGCAAAATTTGTTCCCATTCCAGCTGATATTCCACTTCATCAAGATTAAATGCCGGAAATTTGAATATTCTTAGCCCTCTTGGTATAACCTTGTGTAATATATAATTATCCAGCAGTACAAGATCTTGCCATTCTTTGGCATCTTTTAATAATAATCTTTCAAGATCTCTAAAATACTGAATAGGGTCATCTGTGTGAGCATTAGTAGGTTGACTCTGGAGTAAATTTACAGAACGTTGTCTATTTTCCCTTGATTGGTTAACTCCAAAAGTGTTAATATCTAAAGTGGATTCAGCCATTGATTAAGGTATAATGCAGCTACTCCCAAAACAAAATAACAGATATAAACACTCAAAATTGCTCGACAAGAGCAATGAAATAGCGCAAAATAACCTTAAATAAAAGTATATAAAAAACAACAGGTATTGGATATAACACTATAGATGTTGGTAGAAGCACATAAATAATACTACTAATAGGTTAATACTATTTAGAAAGATGAAAAAATAGGAAAAAACCTGCATATATTAAATGTTGCGGTGTATGGAAAGCCACAGTCCTATAAAGGATAAAATGTCTTTGCAGAATGCCGGTCTGTAAATTCCTGACCCAGCAAAGAAGTGATAATCCTATATCTTGAATGTTCCGCTGCTCCTCTTAACGAGACGAATCTCCAAAGTGCAATTTCTAGAATAGGATGAAAGGAGAGAAGCGCAGGCCGCGATTCAAGTGTAGAAATATTTATTCAGGTGAAACACACAAGATAATATACTCACAAGAGTTAAGATAAAAACAGGCACATCAAAATTAAAGTTGTCCCTCATACACGTATGGCTAGGGTCCAGTTGTATTTTGATGGATCATCAAAATGTCCCTTCGTGGTTTGTAAGCGTCCAATTTCAGTAAATGTAACAGCGGGTACTCTGATATCTCTAACCGCTGCATCAGGGACACACCTCCACACACCCTCAGCTCAGTACCAATAGGAGAACCCCTAGTGCTGAGCTCACTGCACACGAGGACCTATGGTGGCTTCACTGGGTGAAAAATAGAATGTTCATAAAGTTACGTTCTACGCGTTTCGTCCCGTACGACGGGACTTTCTCAAGAACTAAAGATACAACAGGAGCTGGGAGTTATATGTTAACAAGCAACCGGATATCCTCCAATTGCTAAATGAGGCAAATTAATAATGATTGATCGCCATGTTATTTGTACTTCACAGCTCTAGAAAGTTTGAACAAACTAATAGATATGCATAAAATATTATACAACACACATAAAAAAACTTCATATTAAAACAAGTTATGTTAAAAACTGTGGTAAGAGTACTAAAATATCGCTAATCATAAAAATGGATTACATATACATAAACATGAATAAAAAACCTAACGGGTATACAAATTGTTGATCTAATATCTATACAATAGTAATATTGATTGAGAGTTCATATCATATATAAAAATACACACAATACCATATCCACATATGATTCCTGTAAAATAATGATTAACACTCAAAATTTAAAATGAACAAATAATAAAATGTATATATAAATATACTAATGTGATAATAAATGATAATAATCAGTATATATAATAATAAAAAAAAAAAAAAAAATTAATACATAGAACCATGTGGGTAAGTGAGTAATACTTAATGACCAACAGGTTATAATAAGATTTCATATTCCCATCTAATGCATATATACACACAATATCCTATCTTACAAGTTCATACCAACCCTATATATTAAAATAAACAGTATATGAACACTATATACTACAATCTGCACTGCTAAAAGCTTCTATGTATTGCACCATAAAATAATCTGTAAAAAAGACCAAAAACTTGTGCTGTAAACCCCATTGAGAATATAAATATAAATAAAAATAAAATTAAAATTAAAATTCAACGTAAAATTGAAAAATATATTTTAAAAATATATTATAAGATAGTGGGTAATGCAATAGTTTCAAATAGTAGAGATTCTATGAGCCCTGACCTTATAGTAATATGTTGGCCAAGAACTGTGATCACATTCATATAAATGCTGCTATATCAAGTTCTATATTCAGTCCCTTATATATACTGATTATTATCATTTATTATCACATTAGTATATTTATATATACATTTTATTATTTGTTCATTTTAAATTTTGAGTGTTAATCATTATTTTACAGGAATCATATGTGGATATGGTATTGTGTGTATTTTTATATATGATATGAACTCTCAATCAATATTACTATTGTATAGATATTAGATCAACAATTTGTATACCCGTTAGGTTTTTTATTCATGTTTATGTATATGTAATCCATTTTTATGATTAGCGATATTTTAGTACTCTTACCACAGTTTTTAACATAACTTGTTTTAATATGAAGTTTTTTTATGTGTGTTGTATAATATTTTATGCATATCTATTAGTTTGTTCAAACTTTCTAGAGCTGTGAAGTACAAATAACATGGCGATCAATCATTATTAATTTGCCTCGTTTAGCAATTGGAGGATATCCGGTTGCTTGTTAACATATAACTCCCAGCTCCTGTTGTATCTTTAGTTCTTGAGAAAGTCCCGTCGTACGGGACGAAACGCGTAGAACGTAACTTTATGAACATTCTATTTTTCACCCAGTGAAGCCACCGTAGGTCCTCGTGTGCAGTGAGCTCAGCACTAGGGGTTCTCCTATTGGTACTGAGCTGAGGGTGTGTGGAGGTGTGTCCCTGACGCAGCGGTTAGAGATATCGGAGTACCCGCTGTTACATTTACTGAAATTGGACGCTTACAAACCACGAAGGGACATTTTGATGATCCATCAAAATACAACTGGACCCTAGCCATACGTGTATGAGGGACAACTTTAATTTTGATGTGCCTGTTTTTATCTTAACTCTTGTGAGTATATTATCTTGTGTGTTTCACCTGAATAAATATTTCTACACTTGAATCGCGTCCTGTGCTTCTCTCCTTTCATCCTATTCTAGAAATTGCACTTTGGAGATTCGTCTCGTTAAGAGGAGCAGCGGAACATTCAAGATATAGGATTATCACTTCTTTGCTGGGTCAGGAATTTACAGACCGGCATTCTGCAAAGACATTTTATCCTTTATAGGACTGTGGCTTTCCATACACCGCAACATTTAATATATGCAGGTTTTTTCCTATTTTTTCATCTTTCTAAATAGTATTAACCTATTAGTAGTATTATTTATGTGCTTCTACCAACATCTATAGTGTTATATCCAATACCTGTTGTTTTTTATATACTTTTATTTAAGGTTATTTTGCGCTATTTCATTGCTCTTGTCGAGCAATTTTGAGTGTTTATACATGTTAAAAATGTGTTAACCAGGTTGAGGGAACATAGATTATACGCCAAGTTAGAGAAATGTATTTTCGACAGGAAATCACATTTCAAGGTTACCATATTACTCCCCATGGAATCAGCATGGAAAACAATAAGGTCCAAGCTATATTGGATTGGCCAATGCCCACTTCAAAAAAGGATGTTCAACGGTTTTTAGGGTTTTTGAACTTCTATCGAAAATGTATTCCTGGTTTTGCAGCCACTACGAAACCCTTATCTTATTTAACTAAACTGGATTCCACCTTTAAGTGGACAACTTCCACTCAGGCAGTCTTTGACCTGTTAAAATCCAAATTTTCTTCTGCACCCATACTTCGATTTCCTGACTTGGATAAACAATTCATACTCAAGGTAGATGCTTCGGATTACGCCGTAGGTGCCATTCTTTCCCAGAAGAAATCCTTTAGGGAACCTGTGCATCCTGTGGCATATTTTTCTAGACTCATGCAACCTGCTGAGTTGAATTATCCAGTTGGCTAAAAAGAACTGTTGGCTATTAAATGCTCCTTCGATCAATGGCGACATCTTCTGGAAGGAGCCACTCATCCGATTATCGTCTACACGGATCATAAAAATTTACAGTATCTACAATCCAACAGGACTCTCTCATCTAGACAGCTTCGTTGGAGTTTGTACTTTTCCAGGTTCCGATTCACAATCTGCTACAGACCAGGGACAAAGAATGGGAAGGCGGACGCCCTCACCCGCAAGGATAACAAAGTGCTAGTAAACAGAACTCCTTCTACAGTCATTCTGAAACATAATTTCATAGGCATACTGACCAACCTCACCTTACAAATAAAGTTGGCACAATCTATGGATGATACTAAACCTGTTGACCAACAGATGGACTCTTCTACATGAAAGGAAAACTCTATGTGCCACCTTCACTACAACATTCTGTTCTCAAATAAATGCATGAGTCCCCACTTGCTGGACATATGGGAACCAATAAGACCTTGGAATTAATTAGTAGAAGCTATTGGTGGCCGGTATGTTCAATTCAGTAAAGAACTACCTGACCAAGTGTGACATTTGTGCTACTTCAAAACACTCTTGCCAACACTCAATGGGTCTCCTCCAACCTCTCCAGGTTCCTCACGGTCCTTGGCAGTTGGTTTCTATGGATTTCATTGTGGATCTGCCAGCATCTCTGTCCTACACTACTATATACGTTGTCACTGATCTCTTTCTAAGATGGCACATTTCATTCCTGTCTCTGGTTTGCCTACCTCCAAAATCACCAGTGAATTGTTCATAATGGAGGTTTTACGCCTCCACGGTATACCACTTTCTGTGTTGAGTGACATAGGCACACAATTTACTTCCAAATTTTGGAAACACCTCTGTGAAGCATTACATATGGAACAAAAGCTCAGTACTTCATTCCACCCCCAAACAAATGGACAGACTGAGCGAGTTAACCAGTGGATAGAACAGTATCTGCGTTGTTTCTGTTCTCAACAACAAGAATCTTGGGCAATGTATTTACCTTTAGCCGAATTTGCATACAACAACCATGTTAATTCATCCACTGGCTACAGCCCATTCTTTATCAACTATGGTTTGATCTCCTACCCAAATTGGATATGCAATGTCCACAAGTGAACGACCTTGTTAATGACATCTCTAAGATCTTCACTTCTGTCAGACAGCACATACTGGAAGCACAATCTACACAACAAAGATACTATAATCTCTGTCACAGGAAAAGTCCTGAGTATGCGTTAGATTCTTTGTTGATAGCCATACCAATTGTCCAAGACTCTGTTACCCTAGTAAAAAACTGGGAAGAGTGTTCATTGGACCGTACCCTATCACATCCATAAAAAAAAACCTCACCGTCACTTTGAAATTGCCTCTGAATATCAAGGTCCACCCCACTTTCCACATCTCTTTGATCAAACCTTGTACCTCGGACACTTCCTCAGCTGCCTCCCGAGATGCCACCTACGGAACTGTTCCTGACATCCAGTATGAAGTACAAAGTATCATGGATTCTCTCATACGAAATGGTAAATTGTTTTGCCTTGTACATTGGAAAGGCTATGGTCATGAGGATGACACCTGGGAACCTGCTTCTAATATCTTCGCTCCTCGGCTGTTGTCTCTTTTCCACCGACGGTACCCGGACCGGCCTCGGCCCTGAAACCTCGCAGTGGTTTGGGGGGGGGGGGGGGACAGCTACGGACCCGGAGTCTCTCACTCTCTCAGTGCGGCTCACGAATGCAGCCAGCAACTCTTCTGTTCCAGCTTGGCTTAGAATCTGCAGGAACCACTCCAGCCTCACTGTTTGTCTTATCGAGCACAGTGTACAGACTTCACTAGACACAGCCTCCAATAGTACTTCAGCATATTATTCAAGTAAGACGGGTACACTCGCCTTCCCTGCTGTTCTGTATAAATTCATAGTGTTTGTACACCCTGTCAGGCATAGGCAAAAGTAAGTCACGGAGTTAACCCCACAGCTTCATTCTTGGTTACCTCTGTGACACAAATAACAGCTTATCTTTAACGTTTACCCAGTTCCTGAGAAGCTATAACAAGATGTATTTCTAACTGTTTATTTACATATTTAGAGATAGCAACATATAGAGGATTGTGATTTCAGTTATTACAGAAAGTGACCTAGCTCTGAGCCGTCTTAGGATACAATTTTAAAGATATTAAGCCAGAGTATTATGTCATTTATGCCTCTATTTGATATAGGCTACTTGATATAGGCTTACTCAGAGCTCTAAGTTTATGTGGCCATCTTAACCACTACCGGCTCCACCCCACCACTTAAAAATTCTATACAGAGTCAAATAATAATTGTTAACTAATTTAAATTGAGATTTCCTCAAACGTACTAATTTTGTGGCCTTCTCCGCAAGTCTAATACTCTTCATAATGACATTCTCTGTAATCAATGGGAAAAATTTCATCCATGAATCTTTCAGTTTTTTAGTATTTGTTTGCCAAATCCAACTAAGTAGGGATTTATACCAGAAAGAGATTGAGCGTATACCTAGCATATATAATTGAATCCCTTTAAGCATATCCTGTGAACCCCAGGCAAAGCTATGCATCTGTTGTATCTGCATATAATAATTTGTAACTTGAAGATATGCATAAAAGTTCTTTGATGGTAATGTAAATTTCAGAGATAAGTTTTCATAAGATTGGATTGTCTCTGTATCATCCTGTTTAAGTTGGGTATACAATTCCCTTTAATTGCCATTCTCTGAATATGCTATTATATAGACCTGGAGAAAAATCTTGATTTCCTACTAAGGAAGATATTGAGATACCCTATAATCATGATCCGTAATGTCCCAGTATTTCTGCCAGGCTATTATAATATTTACAAAAGTTATCAAGCTATGGACTAGACTAGGCAGTCTAGCAGGTGGGCAATGTAGTAAGGCTTTTAAGTTAAATGGAGCTACTATGTTTGATTCAATATCCAAAGATGTTACATAGTTTACTTCCGTAAGTCAATCAATCGCAAATGTAATCATAGAAATACAATTATAATAATTAAAACTAGGTAAAGAAAATCCACCAAACTTTTTAAGATGAATTAGCATGTCCATAGCAACTCGAGGTTTCTTCTTATTCCATAAAAAAAGAGCAGGGGCATTGAATCTAAGAATTTCTCTCTTTGTAATAAACAAAGGCAGATTTTGTAAAAGAAATAATAATCGAGGGAAGATAATCGTCTTTAAAATCATAATTTTTGCTGAAAATGATAACAGATACAAAGACCATTTATTTAGCGCATTTGAAATATTTTGGAAGACAAAACCATTCCTTCGGATTTCTACTTAAAGTGAAGGTAAACTTACCTTATATTCGATAGAGTATTTTGTTTTTTGGCCACAATCAATAGGAGTTTAATTAATCAATTTCTTTCAATTTTATTTTAAGCAAAGTTATTGCCTTTATAAATAGTTATCGGCGCTTTATAAATTCGACCTGTTTTTTTTTTTAAAAAAAATTTATTCTTGATCACGTTTTTATTTTCTTCAATTGAAAATCTCTCCGTTAGGCGGCCGTCATCCGCCTCCTTGGACGGCCTGATTTTCAATTGGCCAAGCTAAAAACGTCATCAAGACTAAAAAAAATAAAATAAATCCAGTTGAATTTGTAACGCGTCGATATCTTGGTTTACATTAAGACTGGAAAAAAAATATGAATTAAACTCCTATTTTTTTTTTTTTTTTTTTTTTTTAAATTATATTTTTATTGAGGTTTCAAGAAACAATAGGAAACAAAATAGAAAAACACAGCAGGGTTACATCTTGGTTATATGCACCAACAAGCAATAAAATATAAACAGTATAGTCAGTTATGTCTGTTATTTGGGACCCCACAGAGGGCACAGATTCAGAAGCTAAGTGGTTAAGTATCTCAGTTACCATGGTACACTATGATAATCAACGTATTTCACAGACTTATGTGCATATATGAATCAAAATAGTAGCTGATATAGTTAGAGATGAACCCCGCGGTTATAAGTGGAACCTCTTTTTCTTTTAAGGGGTGATGGGGAAAGGAGGGTCAGTGGTCCAGAGCCACTCGTATATAAGTGGAAAAAAAAGGGGGGGGGGGGGTAGTTGAAGTGATGTGATTTCTAATTGGGCTAGTGAATATACTATAATATATAATATGGGAGGGGTACTGAGAATAATTATCCAGTGGGGGGCAGTATAGGGCGATTAAAATATTGATATGACATCATGGGAGGGTGGGAGGGAAGGAATATTTATAGTACATATTTCCAATAGAGGATGGGATGGGCAGAGAGAAGGCCGTTAGGTGTGGTAGTTAAAATATATATGTATTGAGCAGAGTAGGTTATAGCTATAATATAGTGTTCAGCATAGACATAAGACAGGGTATTCAAACAGTGCTGGCATTGGTAAAGAGCCTAATTAGTCAGTATAAGCACTTATAACATGGAATAATCACACCCCAAAAACAAACGATGGCAAAGATCCTAGCAATGTACATTAACCCCAAGAACATTAAAGGATCAGCTTAAGTGATATGCCTATCAACTCGCATCTCAACATTGTTTCCATAATACTGCTCTATGCTGAGGCTGCCTCCTATATCTCTTGTGTGATATCAGCAGTAATTAAGTTATATGTTCTCCAGAAAGGTGAGAGGAACATGTACATGGCAGTAGTATCTAGTATAATCAATTCTACTCTATAAACCATCCCCACCGTACCATAACATTTGCCCCTGCAATGAACTAAGCAGGAAAATCCTAGTAAAGTTTGAGTTATGACTATGTGAGGGATTTTGTCAGAGTTTAACTGGAGAGCGTCCACGTGGGTAATAAACTGAATACAACAGGCTTAATAGGAGAATGTCACAAAAGTATATCTATATATAAGGCCTCAAAGGCAGGGAAGGCCCAAGAACATATAGGCGTAAACTAGCGAAGGTAATAATAGAAAGGCAAGGGGCAAGAATAAAGAAAAGGGACCCCAAAATAAAACCGGAATGTCAACTTCTTTGTTTAGGGAAAGTTCATATGGTTAATTAACCCATGCCTCTCTTAGGTGGTCTGTCCGTGTCCTGCCAGCAGCTAATGAAAGAGTCAGCCGCTGTATTAGGTGACCATAGTTTCAGCCACTTTACTCTGTTGGATCGCTGTCTGTTACCCAGTTTCTCCCCTGAAAGTAAGTAAGTACCCGATAAGTCAATCGGATCAGTCCAGGAGTCAGTGAGGGAGGGATCAGTGGCCTGTTCCGTCTGGAAGACTTGAGTGCAAAGGGCCGCTCCGATATTATAGATGGCCTCAGTGATGTTTGCCAGTCGGTTGTTCTCCGGTTTCCCCCAGCTACTATTACTCCGGGGGTAGTTGTTGGTTTGGGTAGGTGAGGGCTGGCTGGCTTCACTCCGGTACTCTGTGTACTCTCGTGCAGAGATGTCTACCCGTTGGAATACTTGCTCCTTCATTTCAAAGCCAGGTTTGGGCTTGCACGTGGGCTTTAGCGATATGTGCTGCTTACTCAGGTTATATGCCTCTTGCTGGGTAGCGATATCCGTCTCTTCAGGTTGGTCAGCTGGCTCGTACGCTACCTTCCCCATGGCAGCATGTAAGGTGCGATGTAGTTCCTCAAAGTTGCGGAGCATCCTTAGTTCCAGCTCCTCCAGGATCGCCTGCATCTGCCTATTTATACCCCTCTCCATATCAGGATACGGTACAGTAGTGAGTGACACAATTTTCACTAGCGTAGATCTGCTTTACCCGGCTGCTAGCAGGCCGGGGGGGGTGACTGAGTGTGAGTGAAGTATGAGGCCACGGTCGTCGCTCTCTAGAGACACAAGTTGTTCCTTTCAGCCGATGTAAACAGGGCTGTATTTGGTATTAAAAAGATCCTCAATTACTGCCCTTTTGATTTCAGAGGTTATGTATAGTTATGGCTATTTAGAGCAGAGATGAGGAATATTTTCTGAAATTATAGAGAGAGCTTCTCCATTTTGCGACTCCTCATGGCTGTAGTTAGGACACGCCCCCCGAATTAAACTCCTATTGATTGGGGCCAAAAAATCGAATACTCGATCGAATAGAAGGTAAGTTTACCTTCACTTTAAGATAACCCCCAGATATTTAATATGTTTACCTTCTTTAAACTGATGTAAAGAATAACTATCTGAAGTATTATGTTTCCATACAATTTCAGATTTTGCCATGTTTATTCTACAGCCCGAAAAAGAGCTATATGAATTTATCAACTGCAAGACCTGAGGAAAATAGATGGACGTATAACTTAAGTATAGAATAAGGTCATCTGGGTACAGAGATAATACCAAATTTTGATTCCCTAATCTAATTCCCTTAATTTCTTGCCTTAGCCATACTGCCAGGGGCTCTAAGCATATATTGAATAATAGAGGCGATAAAGGGCACCCCTGACGCGCACCCTTACGTAATATAATATACTGAGACAACTCTCCATTAATTAATAGCTACGATCTAGGTTCATTATATATTAACTGGATCATTTTGACCATACTACCAGAAAATCCTAAAAAATTGAAACAAGTGATCCCATATAATTGCATCAAAGGCTTTTTTAGCATCTAATGTGACCAAAGCCATATTCTTCTTATATTTAATGTTCTGTTCTATTTTGTTGTTATAATAATCTAGAGTTTTGAGCACCTCTCTCATGCTGCAAACTGATTTTCTACCCGGCATGAATCCAGCCTGATCCTGATTTATTAGAGTACCCAATACTTTTTTGAGTCTTTCCGCAACAATAGACATTAAGATTTTATAGTCATTGTTCAAAAGAGATATTGGTCTATATGCACCCAATTCCTGAGGATCTTTCCCTTTTTTATGTATTAGCAATATTATTGAGTCTATAAAATACAAAGAATTCATTTTGTTTTTATAGAAATATAAATTATATATATTTACTAAAGTTGCTGGGATGTCTGCTTTTAGGATTTTATAAAATTCTGCAGTTAAACAGTCCGGCCCGGGAGCTTTATTATTTGTTAACATCTTAATGACCTTATCAACCTCTTCAATGGTAATTGGTAAATTGATTGAATGTAGATCCTCTCTATGAATTTGTGGTAAAGTAATTTTCTGCTAAAAACCTTCCTTTTCATATTTATTAACATTTTCTGGTGAATATATCTCCCGATAATAATAAAAAAAATGTCTTTCTAATTTCAGAAGAGGCTGTAAAATTCATATTATCTTTTTTAATTGCTGATATCAATTTATTATTTTTCCTAAACTTAATAAGTCTAGCCAAATGTTTAGCTGAGACCCCCTGCTGGCCTTGATACAATGCCCTATTTTTGAGATCTTCTAAAGACCATTTTTCTTTCAAAACATCTCTCGCTCTTGGCTTGTATATACTTATCCCAATTTGATAAATTAGGGGAGCTCAGATTTATTTTTAACCTGATTTGCAAATTGGATTTCCTTCATTTTACTTTTTTTCTTAATTTTGATCATATGTGATTTTATTTCCCCTCTGAGAACAGCCTTTCAGGCTTCCCAGAATATTTCTATGTTTTGTAGATAATTTGTGTTATTTTTATAGTATTCACGCCATTTTTCTACTAGCCATTTTGCAAATCGGTCATTATTAACCATATATCTGGGAAAATAAAATACATTTACCTTATTATTCTCCTGTCGCAGAGAGTTGAATTTAAGACTGATTATAGCATGATCTGATAATAAGAAATCTGAAAACTCTGTAGTAGAATCCAATGACAGCATTTATTCTTTTATTAAAAAAAGTTCTATTCTAGAGAAATTTTTATGTGTTTTAGATTCACAAGAGAAATTACGTAAATCAGGGTGGTTTATGCACCAAATGTCCTTTAATTTCAATATTCTACAAAAATCCCTAAAAATGTAGCCTCTCTAAAATGTTAGTTTTAGTCTAAACCTATCCATCTCTGGATATGTCATATTGAAGTCACCTGCTAATACCACATTTGGCCAATATATGTAACTAATTCTTTTTTTTTTTTTTTTTTTACATATTCCAGAATTTTATATCAAGGACATTTGGCCCATACACATTGCAAAATATCCACACCGTATCAGTTTTGTCTGTGTTCAGTTTGAGCCGGTTGGCCTTCATCCAGGCGACGACTGCTGTCAGGCCTTCATTGACGTTCTTTTTGGCGGTGATGGGATCTCGGATGAGTGAGATGATTAACTGGGTGTCGTCGGCGTAGGAGACGATGTTGAGGCCATGGCGTCGGATGATGGCGGCAAGAGGGGCCATGTAGATGTTGAAGAGGGTGGGGCTAAGCGAAGAGCCTTGCGGCACACCACAGTTGACTGGTGTGGGTTTGGAGGAGAAAGGCGGGAGTCTGACTTTCTGGGTCCTGCCCATGAGGAAGGAGGTGATCCATTCCAGGGCTTTGCTGTGGATGCCGGCGTCGTGTAGGCGGGTGCGGAGGGTGTTGTGGTCGACAGTGTCGAAAGCTGCTGAGAAGTCTAGGAGGATGAGGGCAGCGGATTCTCCTCTGATGAGCATAGCATGGATGTCGTCTGTGGCAGCGAGGAGGGTGGTCTCAGTGCTGTGGTTGCTTCTGAAACCAGATTGGGAGTGGTCCAGGGTGTGGTTGGCCTCAATGTGGTCAATAAGTTGCAAGTTGATGGACTTCTCTATGACTTTGGCTGGGAAGGGGAGTAGAGAGATGGGGCGGTAGTTATTCAGGTCTGTGGGGTCTGCCGACAGTTTCTTCAGCAGGGGTTTCAGCTCTGTGTGCTTCCAGATATCCGGGAAGCTGCCGGTTTTGATGGAGCAGTTGATAGTGCGGCGGAGTTCAGGGGCGATGGTGTTGCTTGCTTTGTTGAATATGTGATGGGGGCATGGGTCCAAGGGTGCACCGGGGTGGATGGATTTCATGATTCTGAGGGTGTCATCTGTGGTGACGGGGCTCCAGATAGTCCGTGTGTGGTGAGGGGGGGTGAATTTGGGAGGGGTGTCGTTGGGTGTAGGGGAGTGGGTGGTGGAGATTGAGTTATGAGAGGTCAAACTGTCATAGATTTTGAGGATCTTGCAGTGGAAGTGTGCAGCGAGGGTATTGCAGAGGTCCTGGGAGGGTGGAATGTTGGTGGTGTCGCTGTTGGGTTTAGAGAATTTCTTGATGACTGAGAACAACTTCTTGCTTTTTTGTGCATTAGAATTGATTCTGTCTTGAATGGCTGTTTTTTTGGCGGTTTTTATGAGGTGGTGGTGGGTGGTGATTGCTCCCTTAAAGGCAGTTTTATCCAGAAGGGTCTTGCTGGATCTTCAGGTTCTTTCCAGTCATCTTCAGTGGTATTTGGAGTCCTAGAGGGCCGGGGTGAACCAGCTGGCTTTGTTGGTGGTTTGGCGGCCAGATGGTTTTTTGAGGGGGCGAAGGTGTTGGAGCAGTCTGTAATCCAGTGGTGGAGGTTGCGGGCGGGGGAGTTGGCGTCTGTGGAGGTAGGTGGGGAGGATTTGTTTAGGGTGCAGTGTAGTTGGTCTTGGGTGATGTTGTTCCAGTTTCTGCGGGGCGGGTGGTACTGTCGGAGGTGGGTGGTGGGTTTGTTGAAGGAGAAGTGTATGCAGTGGTGATCAGTCCAGAGGAGTTCGGTGATGTCATTGACTGAGATGTGGTTGCCTGAGGAGAAGATCGGGTCGAGGGTGTGGCCGACTGTGTGGGTTGGGTAGTTTACGAGTTGCTTCAGTCCGATAGTTCTGAGGTTTTCCAGGAGGATGGAGGTGTTGTGATTGTTGGGGTTGTCAAGATGGAAGTTGAGGTCACCAAGGAGGATGTAGTCCATTGAGGTGAGGGCATGGGGTGTGATGTGGTCGGTGATGTAGTCGCAGAAGGCGGGATGAGGTCCGGGAGGTCTGTAGATGAGGGTGCTGCGAAGGGTGGTGTTGGGGTTGACCTGGATCTTGAAGTGTAGGTGTTCTAGGCCTGGTGAGTGGTTGTCAGAGCTGGTTGTGACTTGGTTGGTGTGTTTGTGGATGATGGCGACGCCTCCTCCAGGTCGGTTGCTGCGATCTTTGTGGCAGATCTTGTAGCTGTTGGGTATTGCAGTGACGATGTCTGGCGCTGATGCAGGCTTTTGGCTGGTCTCGGTGAGGAAGGCAATGTCAGGGGAGGTGGAATCTAGCAGCTTCCAGATTTTGAGGGCGTGCTTGTAGATGGAGCGGGTGTTGAGGAGGATGCAGTTGAGGTAATTGCGGCTGTTTTTGGGTGGGTTAGTTGGTTGGGTTGTGGTCCGGAGGGAGGGGAAGGAGCAGTTGCGGCAGGTGTAAGGTCCGAAGGTGTTGGTTGGGGATGCGTGGTGGCAGCCGGACAATCTACCGGTGTTGAGCGCGCAGAGGGTGCGTGCGTCGTAGTGTCGGCAGTTTCTGGAGCCAAGGTTCGTGGCGTTCGGTGTGGTTGGGGCGCGGACGGGCGCTGACGGGCTTGGCTTTGCTGCGCCTTCGGCGAGCCAGCGGTGCGCCCGCTGCGCAGTCGTGCAGTGAGCACCATTAAATACAGCAGGAAGGTGGGCGGGCTAGTTTGCTGGGTAGGGGGTAGGTGTGAAATAATAACAGAGCAAACAAAATACAGAAAGATACAGCACAAATACATAGGTATAAGGGAGAGAGAACTTACTTTAGTGGTGCAGCGATGGGATCTATCTTCTAGATCTTTAATTCTGGATTCTAATATTTTTATCTTATCTGCTTGGTTCTTATATATAGATTCATGTGATATACAGAGATCCTCTAATTCAGAGACTCTAGATTCTACCTCTGCTATCCTGAGAATTGTCTAAATTCAGTTGTTAGACATGCTATTTCTTTTTTGACAGAATCAAACTGAGGTAGTAATAATTCCACCAATTGATTATACATCGAGTTTGTTTCTAAATTTTGTGGAGGGGTACTTGTATTTCCAGAGTATTATCTGAGCCTATATCTGGGCCCATTTTTGTTTTTTTATCTTTTTTGCTGGCATAGCTGGTGCCCTTGTTTTATTATTAGTGATATACTTTTCCATCTGTTTAAGTAAATATTGTGGCTACAAACCAATGTGTTTTTTGTGTGTTTATTTAGAGAAGTGGAAAAATAGTATAACCGTATTATTTCACAGCCAAACAGCCCATGCTGCAATAATATGTTAAAGCTCACACCTGCAAGAGAGAAGAGTGTCTATCAAGAGTTTTTTCTACTCAAGTTTCACCCAATCAGGCAACACAGTTAAATGTTATCTCCAACCTCACTTATATGCTAAGGATATTATGCCTTATACCCCTTGTATGCAAAAAAATGGGATATGTTATTCATTCCTTCTTTTCCTTTCCTTTTTTTATTTTTTTTTCTCTTTTTCCCCTTCTTTTATTGCCTCTTTAGGAGCTGTGTACAGCTTCCCGTACCAACACCCCCCCCCCCTTTTTATAGGGGTCAGCTCCCAGCCAGTTAAATTTGAGAGAAATTACTTAGGAGAATGTGTGTACTCAAACCCAGGGGCATATGGGATAGGTATCATGCATAACCTCTGTATGAAGATTTTCTTTTCCCTGACCGCATTCATCACGTTACCAATACTTGCGGTTGGATGTGCGGTGGTACAGATACTCTGGATATTGTCCGTGTTTAGCAGATTCGGTCTCTGTTTCCTACTGATGCATTTCTACTCAGGATACCTCTTGAACATCTCTGCATCCATTTTCTGGGAAGATACAACTCGACCTTCTACTGCAGCAAGTATTTGTAAATCTTTGCTGACATCTTCAGCCAAAGGAGCATGCTTTTTCTGTAACGTAACTGTATAGCGTATTCTGATTTGCACTTTGCCACCCGGGTTTGATTTATTCAACGTTGTGGTTGCGGCCACGGCTCATGGCCTCCAAGAGCCTCTTACGACTTACGACCCGCACCTTTCAAAGGCAATCTCTCCGGGCTGGTGTAGGCTTTTACCGCCAATGGTAGTATATTGCTGTGGGCTAAGATTTCCAGTGCTCTCACAACGGAGCTCCTATGTTATGCGCCTCCTGACAGAAGTCAGAACTCTCACCATTGCATTTTCAAATTCCCCATTGAAGTCTATGGAGAAAAAAAAGTGGACCAAAAACCTATCACCCTACTATAAGCCCCCTAGTCTAATAACCCCTAAACCGCAATCCCCCCACATTGCAAACACTAAATAAAACTATTAACCCCTAAAACGCCATTGCCCACATCGCAAAGTATCTAAAACACTATTAACCCCTAAACAGCCATTCCCCACATCGCAAAGTATATAAAAACACTATAAACCCCTAAACCGCCATTCCCCCACAACAAAAAGTCTCAAAATACACTATTGACCCCTAAAACGCCACCAACCACACCACAAAGTGTCTAAAAACACTATTAACCCCTAAACTGCCATCCCCCAACTTCGAAAAGTTTCTAAAAACATTATTAATTCCTAAACCGCCACCCCCTGCATCGCAAAGTATTAAACTAATAACTAAACCCTTTAACCTAACACCCCTTAACTTAACCCCAATTAAAATACACATACATTAAAGTAAAAAATATACTAACTAACTTAAAAAAAATAAAAGCTTACCTATCAAACAAAATTAAAACCTAAGCTTGGGGGGGGCAGAGCTAACCACCAAACAGAGTGGTCACACTACACAGGAGCTCCGTGTGTAAAATCCTAAAAAAACGGAAAATAACAGCTGAATTTTACCCAAATTTATCTACTGACAGTAGATATGGAAAGCCTAAAACATACTGAGACTAATTCCCACTCATAGCGGTGAACAACCGGAGATTCCAGCAGCTACCCGAAACATCCGTTGCAGAGGCCTAGCATTTGACAAAGCAACGCAGCATTGAACGCAACCGAGACCTTGAAATCACTGCCCTGCAGATCCTCTGCCTCACACCACAAAGGGCTGGAACTCCGGAGGCATGGTAGTCGCATCCCAGCATTAAGACGCTGTCTGGCGTATGGCGCAGAAAGTCAAAGGAAAAGACAAAGTCAGAATGGGCCCTTACCTCAAGCTTACCGAGACTCCTGAATCCTGCCCTGCACTTGCTGTTGTGCGCACTGTCTGAGAGCGAACTCCTCGGTGATCAGACTACCAGAGTAAGAGGCCGGAATACAGCCTTCGGGTCTTTGCAGTGACTGCTTATGGCGCACCTACACTCCATACGCGAAGCGGAGCAGAGCGGAGCAGATCCTGAGTGTTTACTTCCCCAGATCACATTTTGCCGTAGCACGGTAGACCTAGGGAACGTCTGAAAAAGGTCACAGCTCACAGTCACCGCTATTACATATATCAGCAAGGTTACAAGCTCAACTCACAACTCGATTCCTAACCACTATGCCTTAAATGTATAGCGTTAGCCCACATAGCACCTACTTGTATATCTACCCGGAGCCACAAAATATTGGACAGCGCCCTGGCCTAGATAGGAATCTCTCCCTACTACTTGGGGGATATTGAGACTGGCTGAGTATTGGTGAGTACTCCTCAAAAACGACCATCACACAGTCATAGGCCATCCTCAGGATTTTAATTGGTACTTCTTACACATATTCCTGACATACCACTCCTATTTAAACCATTGGTAATGAGCATACGTATCATATATAGAACCATCTTGATGTCCTATATCTGCCATGACTCCCTCACTCAATATGGAGGCTCATCTCAACAATATGCTAACACAGCTACTGGCCAAGTTAGATTACCAGCATGATGATTTTATTCAGATCCTGAGACCTACAGCTAATGCAACCCAGTTTAGATTTAAAGAGCTTGGTGACAATCCTACGGGTTCCTTATTTCCTGCAGAGGCGATTGATGGCCCATACGCTGAGCATCAGCGGGAGAGAGTCCAAGATACAAATGAGCATCCAGAGATGAGAGGGGATCTTTCTGTTCATGTTCCTGAATACTCTGAGAAAGTTAATAAGGTCACACCTACTCTAAATCTTCAAGGAAGCTTTGATCTCCTATCCTCTGAAGAGATCACGACTCAATCCGCTTCCCCTCTTGAAATTGGAGACTTAATCCTGAGAGTAAAATGTTTTACAGGGGGTACTACACTCGACAGCATATGGCTCCCCTATATATTGAGGTAACGTGACCCTTTTTCTACAGGAAGTTTCCCAACCTTGAAACCATCAGAACGCACCGCTCTCCCGAGCGTCAAGATTTGCAGAGCCGGAGTTGGCTAACTTTATACCTCCAACTACCCCATTTCACTTCCACTTAGCCTAAGAGACAGAAATGGGACTTTATGTTGACCAATGATCTATATCGCTCAAAATGATGCTCCTTCTGCATTACCTTTATAGTATTCACTTTGAGGGAAATGTCTATATGACGCCTATCAGCTGAACTCAAGATATAGCCCCCTGAGTTATATTAGAGTGCCCTTTGCCATTGTGATTACCTGAGGATCCAGTTCAGTTGAAATAGTTCACTTTTGTCTCTCATTACACCTACTATTGTTAATTGAGTTTCAATGTTCAACAGAACATAATCCCCATAATCATACACCCTTGATGACAACCTTCTCCTTATGCATTATAGAGTTTGGGTTAACTATGAAAGAACCAAGGCGCAAACCTTTATAAGCCCACATCTGCAATTTTCCAGTACATTAGGCTTTAGTGTGCCTATAACTTATCTTGCTATCCCAAACTCAATACTAACATGCGTTGCATTGATTATTTTTACTGTGTTACATTAACCTGTTTACTGTTATTATTTGCATATACTGTATAATTGCCCGCATTTATGGCTATCTCACATTCACAGATATAGGGGAGCAACCCATAATATGATCTACCTTAATTTTTTTATATATATTTTATATTTAAGTGATGGCTTCCTATCAGCTCATTAGTTAGAGATTCATGACCTTCTCGTGACAATGCTTTTTCACTATATGTAGAGAAATTCTCCTAAACTGTTATTATTTTGTACTTTTTCTCGCTATATTTGTTCCTATTTGGAGGGAGATTGGTTAGTCTTTGCCATTCAAGCAATGTGAAGACTGGACCTCGCAATATACAGAATTTTTCCTCCTGTAGATATTTTAAAGATGCCCTATATCTAGTATGAAAAAAACACCTAACTTATGTCTAAGCTTTATACCACCCTGAGACCTAATCTGTATTCAAGCAGTTTGAAGAAACTACAACAAATTTATTATATAATTATATATTAGCCAGATCTATTAAATTGTCTCAATGCATAACCCACTCAGTCCAAGTTAGAGCTAGGTTTTAGTAACTCCCACAAATTATTTATTATATATCATCGGTATAGTTATCCCACAAGCTCATTCATTTGGCATGGATCATATTATATAGGGTTTAGATGTTATCTTATTACTCACACTCTATCTAAAATTATAAATTAGTAGTCATCTCTCGTCTGCTTCTCACGCCATTTCCCTCTAATTTCAAATAAGTAAATTTGCTATAGACACCTCTCCTCTTTAGATTTGGTGGTTTGTATATTGTATACTTACCTCTACCTAATAGATTGTTCGCTATATATATTTAGCATCGAACTATACCCCAGAATCCCCTCCAAATCTTAGAATATAACGCTCCCAGTTGCCTCAAATAAAGTTCATACCTAAGCCCTTGGTAGGGCCAAGAGGGATTCTTCCTTTTTGAACGGGGATAACCTTCCAATATATATATCACACGTTCTGTCCTTATTGTTATGATATAATCTGCATATTTGTTACCTTCATTTAGTGCCAATGTATCTTACTCTAAGCATGCTATGTTATATTGATCAGTTTGAAGTTTTATATTACATAGTAACATAGTAACATAGTAGATAAGGTTGAAAAAAGACTGAAGTCCATCGAGTTCAACCTATACAAATCTAAAATACTTACAAAAAGCTCCAGTTAAGCTTAAATAACCCCATTAAAATGTGACCCATTTAATACTAGCAATCATATCCATGAATTTTGTTTATATACAGAAATTTATCCAGACTATTTTTAAATGTATCTATGGTATTGGCATTCACTACCTCCTTTGGTAATGAGTTCCACAATTTTATTGCTCTTACAGTGAAAAAACGTTTCCGTTGCAGGAGATTAAATCTCCTTTCCTCCAACCTTAAATTATGACCTCTTGTCAGAACCAATTTTCTTGGAATAAAAAGAGCTTCTGCCATCTCTGTATATGGGCCTTGAATATATTTATATAAAGTAATCATGTCACCTCTCAAGCGCCTTTTTTCTAAAGAGAACAGACCCAGTTTGGCTAGCCTCTCCTCATAGGTTAATTTCTCCAATCCCCTTATTAGCTTTGTGGCCCTTCTCTGAACTTTTTCTAGTTCTGCAATATCTTTTTTAGCAATCGGTCCCCAGAACTGCACTCCAAACTCAAGGTGAGGTCTTACCAGGGCTTTATATAATGACAGAATTATGCTTTCCTCCCTTGAATCAATGCCTCTTTTAATACATGCTAGTATCTTATTAGCCTTTGAAGCCGCTGCCCTGCATTGTGCACTCATCTTTAGCTTGTTATCTATTACTACTCCCAAATCCCTTTCCTCCTGTGTTTGGCTAAGTCTTGTCCCATTTAAAAAATACATAGCCTGCTTATTTTTACTTCCAAAATGTAGAACCTTACATTTTTCCGTATTAAATCTCATTTTCCATTCACTTGCCCATAGTTCTAATTTTAGCAAATCCCTTTGCAAAGAGAGTTCATCCTGCTCTGACCTAATGACCTTACTTAACTTAGTATCATCTGCAAAAATAGAGATGTCGCTATTTAATCCTTGCTCCAAGTCATTTATAAAAATATTAAAAAGAACAGGGCCCAGTACTGATCCCTGGGGGACGCCACTGATTACCTTTGTCCAATCTGAGTATGATCCATTTACTGCTACTCGTTGCTCCCTATCTTTTATCCAGTTATTTATCCATGAGCTAACATTTTCAGCTATTCCCAGTCCCTTAATTTTGTGCATTAATCTCTCATGTGGCACTGTATCAATTGCCTTTGCAAAATCTAAGTATATCACATCAACTGATTCCCCTTTATCTATATTTTTACTTACTTCCTCGTAGAATCTAATTAGATTAGTTTGACATGATCTATTTCTCCTAAAGCCATGCTGATTAGAACTCATAATCTTGTTTACACGAATATGCTCATCAATATAATCCCTTATAATCCCTTCAAATATCTTCCCCACTATTGATGTCAGACTAACTGGTCTATAGCTTCCTGGATCATCCCTGCTTCCCTTTTTGAAGAGTGGCACCACATCAGCTTTACGCCAATCCTGGGGTACCATGCCTGAGGATATTGTTACTATTTTTATTGTAATCACTAGTGTATTATTGCAAAAGCATATTCCTGTTCTAATGAAGTCAGATTTACAAGTAAGTGATATAACTCACTTAATGCCCTTATTTTTACTTATTGTTTAATAGCCTACTTATAACACCTATACTCCTTAATAGTTTTCCATTCTTAAATCCCAACTGGCTCCGCCCCCCCCCTTTTTTGTCTCATTTAGAGCGGCTCTTGTCCGCTGAAATTCCTTCCCCCTCAACAATCCTTACTGCTAACTCCCCCTTTTGCCTTAAATTCTATCGATCAGATAAACTAGTTTATGTCTCTCACTGCAAAACGGGGACAATCCCTATGTTTCTTAGAATATAAAAAAAAAAAAGAGGTTCAAATCCGCCCTTTATAAATGTTTTCTGGACATGCCAGTTCAATTTACTCTAGATCATTACTCCTGCCTACTTTTGTCTATAGTAGATCAGTTTATTCTATCAGTTTGGTAGGGTAGCTGATTATTTCATAAGATCTATAGGCACAAGGTACACACTGTTTTAAAGTTTTTAAAAAAAAATAAATTTCAGACTGTTTGATCAGAATTGTAATAGACTCACCTTTCCACTATACTTGTATGTTCAGTGTATTTGTCTTGCTAATATTACTGTCTATGGATGTCTTTCTCTTTATTTTGTACCATTTTACAAAACCTCAATAAAAAACTTATTTAAAAAAAAAAAAAAAACCTAAGCTTAAACTAAAAAAAAAAACATTTACATTACTTGTAAAAAAAAATTACAAAAAAATAAAACACCTACATTACAAAAAAATTCTAACATAACAAAAAAAAAAAATCCTAACATTACAAATAAATTTAAATCCTAACATTACAGAAAATAAAAAAAACTACTCTTACAAAAAATAACAAATCCTAACATTACAGAAAATAAAAAAAACTTTATTTAATATTGTGTGTAGTGTGTGTGTGTGTGATTTGTTGTGTGTATGTGTGTAGTTAGTGTGTGTGTAGTTAGTGTGTGTGTTTGTATGTGTGTGTCTGTAGTTAGTGTGTGTGTAGTTAGTGTGTGTCTGTAGTTAGTGTGTGTGTTTGTATGTGTGTGTCTGTAGTTAGTGTGTGTGTTTGTATGTGTGTGTCTGTAGTTAGTGTGTGTGTAGTTAGTGTGTGTGTTTGTATGTGTGTGTTTTTATGTGTGTGTGTAGTTAGTGTGTGTTTGTATGTGGGTGTTTGTATGTGTGTGTGTAGTTAGTGTGTGTGTAGTTAGTGTGTGTGTAGTTAGTGTGTGTGTTTGTATGTGTGTGTGTAGTTAGTGTGTGTAGTTAGTGTGTGTGTGTAGTTAGTGTGTGTGTAGTTAGTGTGTGTGTTTGTATGTGTGTGTCTGTAGTTAGTGTGTGTGTGTGTAGTTAGTGTGTGTGTAGTTAGTGTGTGTTTGTGTGTGTGTAATGTATGTGTAAATAAAACAAACTGAGAAAGGGAGGACCTGCTAGTTGCAGTGCATAACAGGTTGCAGTATTAACTGATTCTTCACAGATGGAATTTATTCTGCGAGATATATCAAGATTTCTCAGCCATCCACTGATAAATTTAAATGGTTTGTTTCCCTTTGTGGACAAATATTAGCACAATATTATTCAGAACTTGAACAGAGCAGTGGATACTGCTCAGCCGTTGGATTAACAATATATTTCCTTTGGCCTACAATGTCTTCACATGAAAGTCCCTTGTGCAATGTTCTGTGCAGTTTAGAACTGTAGTGAGGGATGCAACAGATGGGGCTCTATTTATCATTCCAATTGTCCTATATTTTCTCCTAAAAGTTCTCATGAGAAATAATTCTCCTATTTATCATTCAAAAATACTCCTAAAATTGGGCAAGTTCGAGTGTAAAATTCTCCTACTCTGTTCTAACTCTCCTTGGAGAACATGTTCTCCAAAAAAAGGGTTAAATTAGATCTTTTTTGTCGTATTTCATATAGTTCTCCTCATAATTCTCCTAGTTTCAAATTTATCATTTATATTCTCCTGTGGAGGACTGAAAGTTCTCCTGCAAGTTCCTACCTTAAAGTTCTCCATAGCTAAAGTGGAGAACAGCATTAGAAATCTATTCTCTACCAGTTGTAGAAGCAGTTACACACAAAAAAAGGGCTCTACAAGGTGCAAAAATGATATATAACAAAGCACAATAAATAATGGTTATTGCAGCGCAATAATAATTTATGATGGAGTTAAAAATATATATATAATGGAGCACCAAAATAATATATAACAGAGCACAAAAATGATATCTATTGGGGCATAAAAATAAGATATAAAAAAGCGCTAAAATTGAAGCACTAAAACAATGAAAATGTAGATACAGGGGCCTAGTTATCAAGCCGTCAACCTCAAATACGTTGGAATTCCGCAGCGTATTTGTGGCGAGGCTGATTCGCCTTAGTTATCAAAGGCTCGAGACCGGCAAAAGTAGAATTTTGTGACGTAAACTTCGATCCGCCGGACTCAGTCCGACACAGATCGATTCTTACGTCACTCCAGATGTTCCGCACACAAGTGCGGCACAATCTCACTACTTTTGCTAGTTATCAAAAAACTAGCAGGTACGCTCGGCACTTTTACGGCCCAGCGTACCTGGTTTTCAAAGCGCCAGCCTGGAGGTGGCGGATCCCATAGGAATCAATGGGAGTCTGACCATAGCGAAAGTACAAGTTCGCTGCTGCCAGACATCCCATTGATTCCTATGGGATCTGTCTGCACCTAACACCCTAACATGTACCCCGAGTCTAAACATCACTAATCTGTCCCCCCTACACCGCCGCAACTAAATAAAGTTATTACCCCCTAAACCGCCGCTCCCGGAGCCCACCGCAAGCTACTCTATACATATTAACCCCTAAACCGCCGCTCCCGGAGCCCACCGCCAACTACATTATACCTATTAACCCCTATCCTGCCCCCCCTATACCGCCGCCCTCTATAATAAATGTATTAACCCCTATCCTGCAGATCCCACACCTCTTCACAACTAAATAAATAGTTTAACCCCTAAACCGCCGCCGCCTCCCGGAGCCCACCGCAACTATAATAAATGTATTAACCCCTAAACCGCCGCTCCCTGAGCCCACCGCCACCTACATTATACCTATTAACCCCTAACCTGCCCCCCTATACCGACGCCCTCTATAATAACGTTATTAACCCCTAAACCTAAGTCTAACACTAACCCTAACGCCCCCTAACTTAAATATTAATTAAATAAATCTAAATAATATTTATATTATGAACTAAATTAATCCTATTTTAAACTAAATGCTTAACTGTAAAATAAACCCTAATATAGCTACAATATAAATAATAATTATATTGTAGCTATCTTAGGATTTATTTTTATTTTACAGGCAACTTTCAATTTATTTTAACTAGGTACAATAGCTATTAAATAGTTATTAACTATTTAATAGCTTACCTAGCTAAAATAAAGAGAAATTTACCTGTAAAATAAACTACACTATACTTTAATAAATTAATCCTATTTAAAACTAAATACTTACCTGTAAAATAAACCCTAAGATAGCTACAATATATCTAATAGTTACATTGTAGCTATCTTAGGATTTATATTTATTTTACAGGTAACTTTGTATTTATTTTAGCTAGTTAGAATAGTTATTAAATAGTTATTAACTATTTAATAACTACCTAGCTAAAAGAAATACAAAATTACCTGTAAAATAAATGCTAACCTAAGTTACAATTAAACCTAATACTACACTATCATTAAATTAATTAAATAAACTACCTACAAATAACTACAATTAAATACAATTACATCAACTAACTAAAGTACAAAAAATAAAAAAAGCTAAGTTACAGAAAATAAAAAAATAAGTTACAAACATTTTACAAATATTACAACAATTTTAAGATACTTACACCTAATCTAAGCCCCCTAATAAAATAACAAACCCCCCCAAAATAAAAAAATGCCCTACCCTATTCTAAATTAAATAAAGTTCAACGCTCTTTTACCTTACCAGCCCTTAAAAGGGCCATTTGTGGGGGCATGCCCCCAAAAGTTCAGCTCTTTTGCCTGTAAATGAAAAATACAACCCCCCCCCAACATTAAAACCCACCACCCACATACCCCTAATCTAACCCAAACCCCCCTTACAAAAACCTAACACTAATACCCTGAAGATCATCCTACCTTGAGTTGTCTTCACTCAGCCGAGCAGCGTTGGAACCCAAGTGGACATCCGGACCGGCAGAAGTGATCATCCAAGGGGCGCTGAAGAAATCTTCCATCCAATGAAGTCATCATCCAGGCGGCGCTAAAGATTTTTCCTACCTTAATTCCGATTGGCTGATAGAATCCTATCAGCCAATCGGAATTGAGGGGACGCCATCTTGGATGACGTCCCTTAAAGGAGCCTTCATTCGTCGTAGTCCGTCGGTGAAGGAGGTTCCGCGGCGGCGGAAGGAAGATTCAAGACCCGGCTTGGAAGATGACATCGCCCGGATCGAAGACTTCTTCAGCGCCGCCTGGATGATGACTTCATCGGATGGAAGATTTCTTCAGCGTCCCTTGGATGATCACTTCTGCCGGTCCGGATGTCCACTTGGGTTCCATCGCTGCTCGGCTGAGTGAAGACGACTCAAGGTAGGATGATCTTCAGGGTATTAGTGTTAGGTTTTTGTAAGGGGGGTTTGGGTTAGATTAGGGGTATGTGGGTGGTGGGTTTTAATGTTGGGGGGGGGTTTGTATTTTTCATTTACAGGCAAAAGAGCTGAACTTTTGGGGGCATGCCCCCACAAATGGCCCTTTTAAGGGCTGGTAAGGTAAAAGAGCGTTGAACTTTATTTAATTTAGAATAGGGTAGGGCATTTTTTTTATTTTGGGGGGGTTTGTTATTTTATTAGGGGGCTTAGATTAGGTGTAAGTAGCTTAAAATTGTTGTAATATTTGTGAAATGTTTGTAACTTATTTTTTTATTTTCTGTAACTTAGCTTTTTTATTTTTTGTACTTTAGTTAGTTGATGTAATTGTATTTAATTGTAGTTATTTGTAGGTAGTTTATTTAATTAATTTAATGATAGTGTAGTATTAGGTTTAATTGTAACTTAGGTTAGCATTTATTTTACAGGTAATTTTGTATTTCTTTTAGCTAGGTAGTTATTAAATAGTTAATAACTATTTAATAACTATTCTAACTAGCTAAAATAAATACAAAGTTACCTGTAAAATAAATATAAATCCTAAGATAGCTACAATGTAACTATTAGATATATTGTAGCTATCTTACGGCTAGATTTGGAGTTTGGCGGTAAAAGGGCTGTTAACGCTCCGCGGGTTTTTTTCTGGCCGCACCATAAATTTAACTCTGGTATCGAGAGTTCAAACAAATGCTGCGTTAGGCTCCAAAAAAGGAGCGTAGAGCATTTTTACCGCAAATACAACTCTCGATACCAGAGTTGCTTACGGACGCGGCCGGCCTCAAAAACGTGCTCGTGCACGATTCTCCCATAGGAAACAATGGGGCTGTTTGAGCTGAAAAAAAACCTAACACCTGCAAAAAAGCAGCGTTCAGCTCCTAACGCAGCCCCATTGTTTCCTATGGGAAAACACTTCCTACGTCTGCACCTAACACTCTAACATGTACCCCGAGTCTAAACACCCCTAGCCTTACACTTATTAACCCCTAATCTGCCGCCCCCGCTATCGCTGACCCCTGCATTACACTTTTAACCCCTAATCTGCCGCTCCGTAAACCGCCGCCACCTACGTTATCCCTATGTACCCCTAATCTGCTGCCCTAACATCGCCGACCCCTATGTTATATTTATTAACCCCTAATCTGCCCCCCACAACGTCGCCGACACCTACCTACACTTATTAACCCCTAATCTGCCGACCGGACCTGAGCGCTACTATAATAAAGTTATTAACCCCTAATCCGCCTCACTAACCCTATCATAAATAGTATTAACCCCTAATCTGCCCTCCCTAACATCGCCGACACCTACCTTCAATTATTAACCCCTAATCTGCCGACCGGAGCTCACCGCTATTCTAATAAATGTATTAACCCCTAAAGCTAAGTCTAACCCTAACACTAACACCCCCCTAAGTTAAATATAATTTTTATCTAACGAAATAAATTAACTCTTATTAAATAAATGATTCCTATTTAAAGCTAAATACTTACCTGTAAAATAAATCCTAATATAGCTACAATATAAATTACATTTATATTATAGCTATTTTAGGATTAATATTTATTTTACAGGTAACTTTGTATTTATTTTAACCAGGTACAATAGCTATTAAATAGTTAAGAACTATTTAATAGTTACCTAGTTAAAATAATTACAAATTTACCTGTAAAATAAATCCTAACCTAAGTTATAATTAAACCTAACACTACCCTATCAATAAAATAATTAAATAAACTACCTACAATTACCTACAATTAACCTAACACTACACTATCAATAAATTAATTAAACACAATTGCTACAAATAAATACAATTAAATAAACTATCTAAAGTACAAAAAATAAAAAAGAACTAAGTTACAGAAAATAAAAAAATATTTACAAACATAAGAAAAATATTACAACAATTTTAAACTAATTACACCTACTCTAAGCCCCCTAATAAAATAACAAAGACCCCCAAAATAAAAAATTCCCTACCCTATTCTAAAATACAAAAATTACAAGCTCTTTTACCTTACCAGCCCTGAACAGGGCCCTTTGCGGGGCATGCCCCAAGAATTTCAGCTCTTTTGCCTGTAAAAAAAAACATACAATACCCCCCCCCCAACATTACAACCCACCACCCACATACCCCTAATCTAACCCAAACCCCCCTTAAATAAACCTAACACTAAGCCCCTGATGATCTTCCTACCTTGTCTTCACCATGCCAGGTTCACCGATCCGTCCTGGCTCCAAGATCTTCATCCAACCCAAGCGGGGGTTGGCGATCCATAATCCGGTGCTCCAAAGTCTTCCTCCTATCCGGCAAGAAGAGGACATCCGGACCGGCAAACATCTTCTCCAAGCGGCATCTTCTATGTTCTTCCATCCGATGACGACCGGCTCCATCTTGAAGACCTCCAGCGCGGATCCATCCTCTTCTTCCGACGACTAGACGACGAATGACGGTTCCTTTAAGGGACGTCATCCAAGATGGCGTCCCTCGAATTCCGATTGGCTGATAGGATTCTATCAGCCAATCGGAATTAAGGTAGGAATTTTCTGATTGGCTGATGGAATCAGCCAATCAGAATCAAGTTCAATCCGATTGGCTGATCCAATCAGCCAATCAGATTGAGCTCGCATTGTATTGGCTGATCGGAACAGCCAATAGAATGCGAGCTCAATCTGATTGGCTGATTGGATCAGCCAATCGGATTGAACTTGATTCTGATTGGCTGATTCCATCAGCCAATCAGAAAATTCCTACCTTAATTCCGATTGGCTGATAGAATCCTATCAGCCAATCGGAATTCGAGGGACGCCATCTTGGATGACGTCCCTTAAAGGAACCGTCATTCGTCGTCTAGTCGTCGGAAGAAGAGGATGGATCCGCGCTGGAGGTCTTCAAGATGGAGCCGGTCGTCATCGGATGGAAGAACATAGAAGATGCCGCTTGGAGAAGATGTTTGCCGGTCCGGATGTCCTCTTCTTGCCGGATAGGAGGAAGACTTTGGAGCACCGGATTATGGATCGCCAACCCCCGCTTGGGTTGGATGAAGATCTTGGAGCCAGGACGGATCGGTGAACCTGGCATGGTGAAGACAAGGTAGGAAGATCATCAGGGGCTTAGTGTTAGGTTTATTTAAGGGGGGTTTGGGTTAGATTAGGGGTATGTGGGTGGTGGGTTGTAATGTTGGGGGGGGGGGTATTGTATGTTTTCTTTTACAGGCAAAAGAGCTGAACTTCTTGGGGCATGCCCCGCAAAGGGCCCTGTTCAGGGCTGGTAAGGTAAAAGAGCTTGTAACTTTTTAAATTTAGAATAGGGTAGGGAATTTTTTATTTTGGGGGTCTTTGTTATTTTATTAGGGGGCTTAGAGTAGGTGTAATTAGTTTAAAATTGTTGTAATATTTTTCTTATGTTTGTAAATATTTTTTTATTTTCTGTAACTTAGTTCTTTTTTATTTTTTGTACTTTAGATAGTTTATTTAATTGTATTTATTTGTAGCAATTGTGTTTAATTAATTTATTGATAGTGTAGTGTTAGGTTAATTGTAGGTAATTGTAGGTAGTTTATTTAATTATTTTATTGATAGGGTAGTGTTAGGTTTAATTATATCTTAGGTTAGGATTTATTTTACAGGTAAATTTGTAATTATTTTAACTAGGTAACTATTAAATAGTTCTTAACTATTTAATAGCTATTGTACCTGGTTAAAATAAATACAAAGTTACCTGTAAAATAAATATTAATCCTAAAATAGCTATAATATAAATGTAATTTATATTGTAGCTATATTAGGATTTATTTTACAGGTAAGTATTTAGCTTTAAATAGGAATCATTTATTTAATAAGAGTTAATTTATTTCGTTAGATAAAAATTATATTTAACTTAGGGGGGTGTTAGTGTTAGGGTTAGACTTAGCTTTAGGGGTTAATACATTTATTAGAATAGCGGTGAGCTCCGGTCGGCAGATTAGGGGTTAATAATTGAAGGTAGGTGTCGGCGATGTTAGGGAGGGCAGATTAGGGGTTAATACTATTTATGATAGGGTTAGTGAGGCGGATTAGGGGTTAATAACTTTATTATAGTAGCGCTCAGGTCCGCTCGGCAGATTAGGGGTTAATAAGTGTAGGTAGGTGTCGGCGACGTTGTGGGGGGCAGATTAGGGGTTAATAAATATAACATAGGGGTCGGCGATGTTAGGGGCAGAAGATTAGGGGTACATAGGGATAACGTAGGTGGCGGCGATTTGCGGTCGGAAGATTAGGGGTTAATTATTTTAAGTAGCTTGCGGCGACGTTGTGTGGGGCAAGTTAGGGGTTAATAAATATAATATAGGGGTCGGCGGGGTTAGGGGCAGCAGATTAGGGGTACATAAGTATAACGTAGGTGGCGGTCGGCAGATTAGGGGTTAAAAATTTTAATCGAGTGGCGGCGATGTGGGGGGACCTCGGTTTAGGGGTACATAGGTAGTTTATGGGTGTTAGTGTAGTTTAGGGTACAGTAGTTAAGAGCTTTATGAACCGGCGTTAGCCAGAAAGCTCTTAACTCCTGCTTTTTTCAGGCGGCTGGAATCTTGTCGTTAGAGCTCTAACGCTCACTGCAGAAACGACTCTAAATACCAGCGTTAGAAAGATCCCATTGAAAAGATAGGCTACGCAAATGGCGTAGGGGGATCTGCGGTATGGAAAAGTCGCGGCTGTAAAGTGAGCGTTAGACCCTTTAATCACTGACTCCAAATACCAGCGGGCGGCCAAAACCAGCGTTAGGAGCCTCTAACGCTGGTTTTGACGGCTACCGCCGAACTCTAAATCTAGGCCTTAGGGTTTATTTTACAGGTAAGTATTTAGTTTTAAATAGGATTAATTTATTAAAGTATAGTGTAGTGTTAGGTGTAATTGTAACTTAGGTTGGGATTTATTTTACAGGTAAATTTCTCTTTATTTTAGCTAGGTAAGCTATTAAATAGTTAATAACTATTTAATAGCTATTGTACCTAGTTAAAATAAATTGAAAGATGCCTGTAAAATAAAAATAAATCCTAAGATAGCTACAATATAATTATTATTTATATTGTAGCTATATTAGGGTTTATTTTAAAGGTAAGTATTTAGTTTTAAATAGGATTAATTTAGTTCATAATATAAATATTATTTAGATTTATTTAATTAATATTTAAGTTAGGGGGGCGTTAGGGTTAGTGTTAGACTTAGGTTTAGGGGTTAATAAATTTATTACAGTGGCGGCATCGTAGTGGGGGGCAGGATAGGGGTTAATAAATTTATTATAGGTGGCGACGGTGTAGGGGGGGCAGGATAGGGGTTAATAAATTTATTATAGGTTGCGGCGGGTTCAGGGAGCGGCGGTTTAGGGGTTAAACTATTTATTTAGTTGCGGCGAGGTGCGGGATCAGCAGGATAGGGGTTAATAATTTTATTATAGAGGGCGACGGTATAGGGGGGGCAGGATAGGGGTTACTAGGTATAATGTAGGTGGCGGTGGGCTCCGGGAGCGGCGGTTTAGGGGTTAATACATTTATAAGAGTTGCGGCAGGGTCTAGGAGCGGCGGTTTAGGGGTTAATACATTTATCAGAGTTGCGGCAGGGTCTAGTAGCGGCGGTTTAGGGGTTAGTAACTTTATTGAGTTGCGGGAGGCTCCGATATAGGGGGTAGAACAGTGCAGTTTAGTGTGGGTGCTTAGTGACAGGCTAGCAAAAAAGCTGGGAAAAAGCCGAAGAGCAGCGAGATCGGATGAGTGATAACTGTCACAGTCCGCTGCTCATCGCCCCGCGGCTTTTTGACAGCTTTATTTGATAACTTAGGCATATTTTTTCAGGTCCGCGGCGGCGAAGGTAGGCGAGCTTAGGCGGGCGTATTGGGCCGGCGAAGCCAGAAAAGTAGACGGCTTGATAACTACCCCCCACAGTTTCTTATATGAAAGTTTGCTGAAGAGGGGCGTTAACAAAGCTACTAAGAAGGCTGTATAAAGATTTCTATTGGTTTATATATGATTGACATGGAGAATAGTTGCTTATTTTTAGTGATAAATAAGGAGAAGATACTAATCCAACTGGAGAAATTTATCATTAGTTCTCCCCAGCTCTCCTCAGCTCTCCCATGGAGAAAAAACAACTTTTTTATGATAAATATGGGCGTACATGTGCGCCTCTCCTAAGGAGAGCTGTGGAGAACTGATAGGAGAACAGAAATGAGAATTCCCCAAATGATTGATAAATAGAGCCCATGGTGGGCGATTCTTACGTGCTATGTACTTCAGCACTGACCCGCTGCGCTCTGTGAGTTTGTGTTGTCTACCACTACGTGACTGGGCTGTTGTTGCGCCCAGACGCTTCCACTTGACAATAACAGCATTTGCAACTGACCAGGGCAGATCTAGTAGGGCAGATATTTCACAAACTGACGTGTGGCAAAGGGTCACATTATATGCATTGTTTAAAGTCACTGAGCTCCTCAGTATGACCCATGGTACCTCTTATGTTTATCTACGGAGATTTCATGGCTATCTGCTGGATTTTATGCAATTTTTAGCTATGGGTGTGGCTGAAATACCTGAACTCAATAATTAGTAGGAGTCATATAGTGTATGCTATATTTCTGTGCAATTTATTTTAAAATAACCCCCCCCCCCCAGCTAAAATAATAAATATATATTCAATATAGTAATACACTGTCTAATGGTTTTCAACCCAAGTGACCTCAAGACCTAGTACATTTTAGCCATACGTGTCCAGGGATTGGTATTTATATACTGTATATATTAGCAAGCCACGTGGGTATGCCAGGTTGCAGCCAACAGCAGCAGAGCTGTCACGCTTGGTACTGGGCTGCCGCCTGGTTGTTGAGAAACCAGTCTTGTCTCTCTTTCCCTATGGAATTGTAACTATGCTTTGTAAAATGTATCTTATTAATATGGTTATATACAGGATACATTAATGTGTTAATCTTTGAATGTACAGTGCTCTCCACAAATATTTGCTGTTATTTATAAATATTACTTAAAGGGACACTGAACCCAATTTTTTTTCTTTCATGATTCAGATAGAGCATGCAATTTTAAGCAACTTTCTAATTTACTCCTATTATCAAATTGTCTTCATTCTTTTGGTATCTTTATTTGAAAAGCAAGAATATAAATTTAGATGCTGGCCCATTTTTGATAAACATCCTGGGTTGTTCTTGCTGATTGGTGGATAAATTCACCCACCAATAAACAAGTGCTATCCAGGGTCATGAACCAAAAATTGGCTGTCTCCTTAGCTTAGATGCCTTCTTTTTCAAATAAAGATAGCAAGAGAACGAAAAAAAATTGATAATAGGAGTAAATTAGAAAGTTGCTTAAAACTGCTGTTCTATCTGAATCATGAAAGAAAAAAATTGGGTTCAGTGTCCCTCTAAGATAAAAAGCACAAATTAATTTCATAATTTAACCTAAGTTGATTAATGATAATGTGTGCAACAAACATTTAAGGAAAATTAATTTTAGTTAATGTTAGCTTTATGTTATTATTATATGAGTGGGCAGTAAAATCAGCCCGGTGGTTTGGCCATTAAGGGTCAGATTACAAGTCGAGTGTTAACTGCGCTAGAGGTAAGCTTTTTTGCGTTAGGTTGCGCTTGTATTACAAGTTAAGAGTAAACCGTTTTCGCTCATGCAACCCAATCAGCGTAAAAAGCTAAACTTATAACCTATCCCCCCACAGAGGTCAATGGAGCAAAAAAAGTGGGGAAAAGCCTACTCGCGCGCAAACACGATTGCATATTCTCAAGTGCACTAACCCGACATGAAAATATGAAGATTTCACATTCCAATGTTCTTCACACAGAAAATTAGATTCTATTTATTCATAAATACATATATATTATATATTTTTTGCACAAATATATATATATATATATATATATACATGATTATATACAGATATATATATATATATATATATATATATATATATATATATATATATATAGGAATATATATATATATATAGGAATATCTATTTAAAAATGCATAGAACATATTCCCCTTTGTGCAGAACTTTGGAATGTAAAATATTTACAGTAAATACATAGTTAAACACTTTAGTAAAAAATAAATATTGCATGAAAATTATTTTTCATATTTTCATCTACTTAGCTGCAAAGGGCTCCAGTGTACTTATTTATATACAGTATGTCTATATGTGCGTACATATGTACTTATGTGTTTATATGTGTATATATATATATATATATATATATATATAAATACATACATAAACATATAAATACATGTGTACACACATACAGACATATATACAGTATATGTACTGTATATAGACATATTTAGACATGTATATGTATGTATCTCTGTGTTAAAGTCCCTATATCTTTGAGCCCTTATAACTTTTTTGAGCAATTTTATAAAATATTTTTTATTATATGGTGTTATTATTAGTGTATCAAGTAGAAATTCCAGCAGCACAGCAGCAAAATATTTAAACAAGAAGTTTTTATTCCTTCACATCAAACAGGTACAGCACATAGAATAAACGCCTGACGCGTTTCGCGCCCCCTAGTGGCGCTTCATCATAGACTAAGGATATTACACCTGTGACCATCTTATATAACGGTCATAGGTAATTACTGTATTAACTCTTTAATGTGATATATAATTATAACACACACACACCATTTAAAACAGTAAATATCACAGATGATTCAAGTCCTATTTTTGCTGAATATCAAATCAAGGGAAAAATAAATATACAAATGAGTCACTCAGATGTTGGTAACAGCAATAATAATACTAATGACCAAATGATTTATATTATACGCCCCCTCAAAATATTGAGAAGATATTTAAATACATAAAGTTTGCAATAATACAAGTATATAAATATTTTCTTAGCACTCCCAAAAATACCATGATTACTATTGAAGTCAATACCATAATCAATACTAATATTGAATATTAAATATTAGATATTAACATGGCAATATGTACTCAATGTATTATATACCTATCTCATACTTAGTAATATGGTAAGCAAGTGATATAATTATATATATGATTGCATAAACGCATTTAAAGGCAAACTATGCATTTTAAATTGACCCTTTTTACAGGAAACGTATGGAATATTTATAGTTATATTCATATCAATATGAACAGTGTAGATATTGTTATGCATGAATGCATTGGCAGGTATTGTTAAATTTGTGGCAACTGGGTCTTTATTGCTGAAGAAACAGTTAGCTAGTCGGCATTTAGTCAATTTTTGGAGAGTAATACACTCCATGGGCACGATCCGACGCCAAATTTTGCGCTGGTTTGGTATCACATATACAGCGTAGCATACAACTTATGCGTGCATATTTCTGCCTTCGGACGTATTTTTTTTACCCATAGACTGACATACAAAACACGCGCAGTTTGGTATCCAATATACAGCGTAAGGACTTACGCGCGCCGATTTCAGAAAATCTACTCCATTCTCATCTCGCCACAAATTGCAGGTGCAGGAACCCTTGCACTGACTAAAAAAACAACGTAACTCTCTGAAGGCCCAACAAATGCATGATCAACAACATACATATCAGCAGCAAACCTCAAACAGTTAAACCTCATCTAAGCATTCTTAATTCCTGCCCCTGCAAGTGTGTCAAACCAATCACAAACAGCACAACCTCTGACCTGCAGCCTTAAAACACCTGGAAATGCACACCCTCATTAGCCACCATGTTTCCCCTGCATTTTTTGCAACAAATACACAGACAGCATCGTGGGGCACAAGGGGTGCTGGAAGCCCTACAAGCCCCTGTTGTGGAGGATGTACCTGCTGCTGAGGTCCCTGGTCATGGTGCTGTAGCCGTCCCTGCTGCTGCTGTCGCTGCTCCTCATGCTGTCCCTGTTCCTGGTGCTGCCCCTGCTGCTATTGTTGCTGCAGCTGGTCATAGGCCAGCAGGGCCTATAAGACGTCGACATCAGCAGAGGGGAAGAGCAAGGGCACCAAGGATACACAGCGTTAGGGTCACCCTGTTTGGGATGACAGAAGTGGAGGTCAGGGAAAAGTATCGCTTGACTTCTGCAAGCCTCGTTGACCTATATGAGGTCTTGAAGGATGATATTGACCCTCAAGAGAATAGGAACCGAGCTCTGTCTGGTATGCAGAAGCTGTTGTGTGTTGTACACTTCCTGGCATCCGGCTCATTCCAGTCAACAGAGGGCCTTGTGTCTGGCCTAGCGCAGTCTACCTTCTCCAGGATTCTAAGGGAGGTTTTGACTGCTCTAGATAACCAGATACAGCGATACATTAATTTCCCCCGTACCCCCCAGCAATGGAACCGTCTTAAACAAGGCTTCTATCGACTGGGGCGTATTCCCAATGTCATTGGGTCAATTGATTGCCCACATGTGCGTATCGTGGGCCCACATGAGGAGCCAATCCTCTATATTAACAGGAAAGGGTTTTACTCCTTGAATTGCCAGATGGTCTACGATACCACTCTGAAATTCACACATGTGTATGCAGGCTTTCCAGGGAGTGCACATGATTCCTACATCCTGCGCCAGACCTCCTTATTCCAGCTTTTCAAATCTGGCACACTCACGGGAGGATGGCTGCTTGGTGAGTATGCACTACCTTCATTATGTCTGTATATTTCTACTAAAGGGACACTAAACACAAAATAATTATCTTATATTTTAGATAGAGAACAAGTAAATTACAATTTACTTCTATTATCTCATTTGATTTATTCTTTAGCTATCCTTTGTTTAAGAAATAGCAATGCATATAGATGAGACAATCATATGAGGCATCTATGTGCAGCCACCAATCAGCAGCTAATGAGCATATCTAATATGCTTGTAAGCAAGTTATATCAAGAGAATGGAGCAAATTACATAATAGAAGTAAATTATAAAGTAGAATAAAATTGCAGCTTCTTTTTAACTCATGAAAGAAGAAATGTGTGTTTCATGTACCTTTAAAGGGACAGTATACTATAAATTGTTTTTCACTTAAAGGACATTTTCTTAAAGGGACAGTCTACACCAGAATTGTTATTGTTTTAAAAGATAGATAATCTCTTTATTACCCATTCCCCAGTTTTGCATAACCAACACAGTTAGAATAATATACTTTTAACCTCTGTGATTATCTTGTATCTAAGCCTCTGCAAACTGCCCCTTTATTTCAGTTCTTTTGACAGACTTGCAGTTTAGCCAACCAGTGCCTGCTCCCAGATAACTTCATGTGCACGAGCACAGTGTTATCTATATGAATTACGTGAACTAACACCCTCTAGTGGTGAAAAACTGTTAAAATGCATTCTGAAAAGAGGTGGCTTTCAAGGTCTAAGAAATTAGCATATGAACCTCCTAGGTTAAAGGGACATGAAAGCCATTTTTTTTTCTTTTGTGATTTAGAAAGAGCATGTCATTTTAAACAACTTTCTAATTTACTTCTATTATCTAATTTGCTTTATTCTCTTGATATCACTTGCTGAAAAGCATACCTAGATATGCTCATTAGCTGCTGGCTGATTGGTGGCTGCACATAGATACCTCACATGATTGGCTCATCTATGTGCATTGCTATTTCTTAAACAAATGATATCTAAATAATAAATCAAATGAGATAAGAGAAGTAAATTTTAATGTTGTTTAAAGGGACAGTTCACCCAATTTTTTTCTCCCCTTTAAATTATTCCCAATGATCCTTTTAACCTGCTAGAGTGTATTAAATTGGTTACATGTAGCTTCTTTACTCCTATTTCAGCATTTGAAATAGCTGATTTAGCCTGTGGTATCACCACCTACTCTGAACAAAATAATACTGGAGTATAGGCTATTGAATAGCCTAAGTATACACAGCCAGCAGAAGAGATTACACTCTCAGTGGGATGCAGGATAGTTAAGTAATAAAATGATCATTTTCCATTATTCTCTCTATGTATTAAGTAGCTGCTGATTGGTTGCTGCACCTAGAGGCCTTGTGTGATTGGCTCACACATGTGCATTACTATTGCTTCAACAAAGGATATCTAAAGAATTGAGCAAATTAGATAATAGAAATAAATTGGAACATTTTTAAACCTACATACTCTATCTGAATCACAAAAGAAAAAATTTGTGTTCAGTGTCCCTTTAACTTTGTTTGGATTTGTATAAAAGTAGATAGCTTACAATGCACCAATTTAATGTTTTTGTAAAATATTTCTTTAAAATGAAATCCATGTTATGTCTCTTTAAGCACATGATGAACCTGTAGTAATCAGACTACATATGTTACATGACAGGTGACGCAGGGTACGGCTGCAGACCATGGCTGTTAACCCCCTTGGTGCACCCCCTTACAGAGCCTCAACTCAGGTACCAGGAGGCCCACATACGGACCCGAAATGTCATCGAAAGGAGCTTTGGCCTGCTCAAAACCAGATTCAGGTGTCTGGATTTGACAGGTGGAGCTTTACAATATAACCCCAACAAAGTGTGTTCCATTATCAATGCATGTTGTATTCTACATAACATTGCTGTGGACACACGTTTATTGGGGGACATGGAACCAGAAGAACATCAGCTGGTTCCTGTACCTGAGGATGTGGACAGGGGGACACTGAGGGGGAATGAAGTGAGGGACTTTGTGATCCGTGAATACTTCACCTGTAAGTTACTTGTTCATAAGTACAGTAAACCGTAACATTCACATGTATTATGATGTTTGACTGTACATCACCAACCATTGCATGTGTATATATCATGTCTTGCAGAATTACATACTGCGGATTTCCACTGCATGTAAGTGAAACTACTACATCCCACCCCCTTCCCTTAACCACCCTAATTACTGTAAATTTCACATTTGTTTAATTCATGTTTAGGTCACTATGATTTATTGACTATCATTAATAAGAATGAAAAACAGAATTTATGTTTACCTGATAAATTTCTTTCTCCAACGGTGTGTCCGGTCCACGGCGTCATCCTTACTTGCGGGATATTCTCTTCCCCAACAGGAAATGGCAAAGAGCCCAGCAAAGCTGGTCACATGATCCCTCCTAGGCTCCGCCTACCCCAGTCATTCGACCGACGTTAAGGAGGAATATTTGCATAGGAGAAACCATATGGTACCGTGGTGACTGTAGTTAAAGAAAATAAAATATCAGACCTGATTAAAAAAACCAGGGCGGGCCGTGGACCGGACACACCGTTGGAGAAAGAAATTTATCAGGTAAACATAAATTCTGTTTTCTCCAACATAGGTGTGTCCGGTCCACGGCGTCATCCTTACTTGTGGGAACCAATACCAAAGCTTTAGGACACGGATGAAGGGAGGGAGCAAATCAGGTCACCTAAATGGAAGGCACCACGGCTTGCAAAACCTTTCTCCCAAAAATAGCCTCAGAAGAAGCAAAAGTATCAAACTTGTAAAATTTGGTAAAAGTGTGCAGTGAAGACCAAGTCGCTGCCCTACATATCTGATCAACAGAAGCCTCGTTCTTGAAGGCCCATGTGGAAGCCACAGCCCTAGTGGAATGAGCTGTGATTCTTTCGGGAGGCTGCCGTCCGGCAGTCTCGTAAGCCAATCTGATGATGCTTTTAATCCAAAAAGAGAGAGAGGTAGAAGTTGCTTTTTGACCTCTCCTTTTACCTGAATAAACAACAAACAAGGAAGATGTTTGTCTAAAATCCTTTGTAGCATCTAAATAGAATTTTAGAGCGCGAACAACATCCAAATTGTGCAACAAACGTTCCTTCTTTGAAACTGGTTTTGGACACAGAGAAGGTACGATAATCTCCTGGTTAATGTTTTTGTTAGAAACAACTTTTGGAAGAAAACCAGGTTTAGTACGTAAAACCACCTTATCTGCATGGAACACCAGATAAGGAGGAGAACACTGCAGAGCAGATAATTCTGAGACTCTTCTAGCAGAAGAAATCGCAACTAAAAACAAAACTTTCCAAGATAATAACTTAATATCAACGGAATGTAAGGGTTCAATCGGAACCCCCTGAAGAACTGAAAGAACTAAATTGAGACTCCAAGGAGGAGTCAAAGGTTTGTAAACAGGCTTGATTCTAACCAGAGCCTGAACAAAGGCTTGAACATCTGGCACAGCTGCCAGCTTTTTGTGAAGTAATACCGACAAGGCAGAAATCTGTCCCTTCAGGGAACTTGCAGATAATCCTTTTTCCAATCCTTCTTGAAGGAAGGATAGAATCCTAGGAATCTTAACCTTGTCCCAAGGGAATCCTTTAGATTCACACCAACAGATATATTTTTTCCAAATTTTGTGGTAAATCTTTCTAGTCACAGGCTTTCTGGCCTGAACAAGAGTATCGATAACAGAATCTGAGAATCCTCGCTTCGATAAAATCAAGCGTTCAATCTCCAAGCAGTCAGCTGGAGTGAAACCAGATTCGGATGTTCGAACGGACCCTGAACAAGAAGGTCTCGTCTCAAAGGTAGCTTCCAAGGTGGAGCCGATAACATATTCACCAGATCTGCATACCAAGTCCTGCGTGGCCACGCAGGAGCTATCAAGATCACCGACGCCCTCTCCTGCTTGATCCTGGCTATCAGCCTGGGGATGAGAGGAAATGGCGGGAACACATAAGCTAGTTTGAAGGTCCAAGGTGCTACTAGTGCATCCACTAGAGCCGCCTTGGGATCCCTGGATCTGGCCCCGTAGCAAGGAACTTTGAAGTTCTGACGAGAGGCCATCAGATCCATGTCTGGAATGCCCCACAGGTGAGTGACTTGGGCAAAGATTTCCGGATGGAGTTCCCACTCCCCCGGATGCAATGTCTGCCGACTCAGAAAATCCGCTTCCCAATTTTCCACTCCTGGGATGTGGATAGCAGAACAGGTGACAGGAGTGAGACTCCGCCCAAAGAATAATTTTGGTTACTTCTTCCATCGCTAGGGAACTCCTTGTTCCCCCCTGATGGTTGATGTACGCAACAGTCGTCATGTTGTCTGATTGAAACCGTATGAACCTGGTCCTCGCAAGCTGGGGCCAGGCCTGGAGAGCATTGAACATCGCTCTCAGTTCCAGAATATTTATCGGTAGAAGAGATTCTTCCCGAGACCAAAGACCCTGAGCTTTCAGGGATCCCCAGACCGCGCCCCAGCCTATCAGACTGGCGTCGGTCGTGACAATGACCCACTCTGGTCTGTGGAACATCATCCCTTGAGACAGATTGTCCAGGGACAGCCACCAACGGAGTGAGTCTCTGGTTCTCTGATTTACTTGTATCTTCGGAGACAAGTCTGTATAGTCCCCATTCCACTGACTGAGCATGCACAGTTGTAATGGTCTTAGATGAATGCGCGCAAAAGGAACTATGTCCATCGCCGCCACCATCAACCCGATCACTTCCATGCACTGAGCTATGGAAGGAAGAGGAACGGAATGAAGTATCCGACAAGAGTCCAGAAGCTTTGTTTTTCTGGCCTCTGTTAGAAAGATCCTCATTTCTAAGGAGTCTATAATTGTTCCCAAGAAGGGAACCCTTGTTGACGGGGATAGAGAACTCTTTTCCACGTTCACTTTCCAGCCGTGAGATCTGAGAAAGGCCAGGACAATGTCCGTGTGAGCCTTTGCTTGAGGAAGGGACGACGCTTGAATCAGAATGTCGTCCAGGTAAGGTACTACTGCAATGCCCCTTGGTCTTAGCACCGCTAGAAGGGACCCTAGTACCTTTGTGAAAATCCTTGGAGCAGTGGCTAATCCGAAAGGAAGCGCCACGAACTGGTAATGTTTGTCCAGGAATGCAAACCTTAGGAACCGATGATGTTCCTTGTGGATAGGAATATGTAGATACGCATCCTTTAAATCCACCGTGGTCATGAATTGACCTTCCTGGATGGAAGGAAGGATAGTTCGAATGGTTTCCATCTTGAACGATGGGACCTTGAGAAATTTGTTTAAGATCTTGAGATCTAGGATTGGTCTGAACGTTCCCTCTTTTTTGGGAACTATGAACAGATTGGAGTAGAACCCCATCCCTTGTTCTCTTAATGGAACAGGATGAATCACTCCCATTTTTAACAGGTCTTCTACACAATGTAAGAACGCCTGTCTTTTTATGTGGTCTGAAGACAACTGCGACCTGTGGAACCTCCCCCTTGGGGGAAGTCCCTTGAATTCCAGAAGATAACCCTGGGAGACTATTTCTAGCGCCCAAGGATCCAGAACATCTCTTGCCCAAGCCTGAGCGAAGAGAGAGAGTCTGCCCCCCACCAGATCCGGTCCCGGATCGGGGGCCAATATTTCATGCTGTCTTGGTAGCAGTGGCAGGTTTCTTGGCCTGCTTTCCCTTGTTCCAGCCTTGCATTGGTCTCCAAGCTGGCTTGGCCTGAGAAGTATTACCCTCTTGCTTAGAGGACGTAGCACCTTGGGCTGGTCCGTTTTTACGAAAGGGACGAAAATTAGGTCTATTTTTTGCCTTGAAAGGCCGATCCTGAGGAAGGGCGTGGCCCTTACCCCCAGTGATATCAGAGATAATCTCCTTCAAGTCAGGACCAAACAACGTTTTCCCCTTGAAAGGAATATTTAGTAGCTTGTTCTTGGAAGACGCATCAGCCGACCAAGATTTCAACCAAAGCGCTCTGCGCGCCACAATAGCAAACCCAGAGTTCTTAGCCGCTAACTTAGCCAATTGCAAAGAGGCGTCTAGAGTGAAAGAATTAGCCAATTTGAGAGCATTGATTCTGTCCATAATCTCCTCATAAGGAGGAGAGTCACTATCGAGCACCTTAAGCAGTTCATCAAACCAGAAATATGCGGCAGTAGTGACAGGGACAATGCATGAAATGGGTTGTAGAAGGTAACCCTGCTGAACAAACATCTTTTTAAGCAAACCTTCTAATTTTTTATCCATAGGATCTTTGAAAGCACAACTATCCTCTATGGGAATAGTGGTGCGTTTGTTTAAAGTAGAAACCGCTCCCTCGACCTTGGGGACTGACTGCCATAAGTCCTTTCTGGGGTCGACCATAGGAAACAATTTTTTAAATATGGGGGGAGGGACGAAAGGAATACCGGGCCTTTCCCATTCTTTATTAACAATGTCCGCCACCCGCTTGGGTATAGGAAAAGCTTCTGGGAGCCCCGGCACCTCTAGGAACTTGTCCATTTTACATAGTTTCTCTGGGATGACTAAATTTTCACAATCATCCAGAGTGGATAATACCTCCTTAAGCAAAATGCGGAGATGTTCCAATTTAAATTTAAATGTAATCACATCAGATTCAGCCTGCTGAGAAATGTTCCCTAAATCAGTAATTTCTCCCTCAGACAAAACCTCCCTGGCCCCCTCAGATTGGGTTAGGGGCCCTTCAGAGATATTAATATCAGCGTCGTCATGCTCTTCAGTAACTAAAACAGAGCAGCCACGCTTACGCTGACAAGGGTTCATTTTGGCTAAAATGTTTTTGACAGAATTATCCATTACAGCCGTTAATTGTTGCATAGTAAGGAGTATTGGCGCGCTAGATGTACTAGGGGCCTCCTGAGTGGGCAAGACTCGTGTAGACGAAGGAGGGAATGATGCAGTACCATGCTTACTCCCCTCACTTGAGGAATCATCTTGGGCATCATTGTCATTATCACATAAATCACATTTATTTAAATGAATAGGAATTCTGGCTTCCCCACATTCAGAACACAGTCTATCTGGTAGTTCAGACATGTTAAACAGGCATAAACTTGATCAGAAAGTACAAAAAACGTTTTAAAATAAAACCGTTACTGTCACTTTAAATTTTAAACTGAACACACTTTATTACTGCAATTGCGAAAAAACATGAAGGAATTGTTCAAAATTCACCAAATTTTCACCACAGCGTCTTAAAGCCTTGAAAATATTGCACACCAATTTTGGAAGCTTTAACCCTTAAAATAACGGAACCGGAGCCGTTTTAAGCTTTAAACCCCTTTACAGTCCCTGGTATCTGCTTTGCTGAGACCCAACCAAACCCAAAGGGGAATACGATACCAAATGACGCCTTCAGAAGTCTTTTATAAGTATCAGAGCTCCTCTCACATGCGACTGCATGCCATGCCTCTCAAAAACAAGTGCGCAACACCGGCGCGAAAATGAGACTCTGCCTATGCTTTGGGAAAGCCCCTAAAGAATAAGGTGTCTAAAACAGTGCCTGCCGATATTATTATATCAAAATACCCAGATAAAATGATTCCTCAAGGCTAAATATGTGTTAATAATCAATCGATTTAGCCCAGAAAAAGTCTACAGTTTAAATAAGCCCTTGTGAAGCCCTTATTTACAATCGTAATAAACATGGCTTACCGGATCCCATAGGGAAAATGACAGCTTCCAGCATTACATCGTCTTGTTAGAATGTGTCATACCTCAAGCAGCAAGGGACTGCAAACTGTTCCCCCAACTGAAGTTAATTGCTCTCAACAGTCCTGTGTGGAACAGCCATGGATTTTAGTTACGGTTGCTAAAATCATTTTCCTCATACAAACAGAATTCTTCATCTCTTTTCTGTTTCTGAGTAAATAGTACGTACCAGCACTATTTGAAAATAACAAACTCTTGATTGAATAATGAAAAACTACAGTTAAACACTAAAAAACTCTAAGCCATCTCCGTGGAGATGTTGCCTGTACAACGGCAAAGAGAATGACGGGGTAGGCGGAGCCTAGGAGGGATCATGTGACCAGCTTTGCTGGGCTCTTTGCCATTTCCTGTTGGGGAAGAGAATATCCCGCAAGTAAGGATGACGCCGTGGACCGGACACACCTATGTTGGAGAAATGTATGTTTATACCTTATGTTCACACCTTCTGCAAATACATTATTAGTTAGATATACCCATGTGTCAATTTATATTGGATGTGAGAAACCTTGATTTACATCTTATAAGTGAATATTACTATATGTACCCTTTATACACAACTATGTGATGTGGTTTATAGAACATGAATATGTCATAAACATGATAATATGAATATTACTGTACTAAAACACACCTCACATGGATGTAGATGACAAATATATGGTAAATAACAGAGGACAAGATTTATGGTGAACTATAAGAATATATTTTTTTTATGGCTTCTTGTATGAGGGAGCTGAGGTGGCTGTAGTGGATTGCCTTGTTCCCCTGGTTTGACAGGATTGTTCTGTTTCTGCTGGTGTGCTGGACACAGATGATAGGCTGGAGGCAGTGTCCTGCTGGTGTGTAAAGTGCTCAACCAACACACCCAAGAGTTGGTTTTGTTCCCGCCATCTGTATGTTTGTTCTGCATATGCATATCAGAAATAACTCTCATCATCTGCAACTGGTTTTGTACTATACCATTTAATGATGCTGCCATGTCCCTCTGCAGCTTTATGGTACGCTGAAGTAACCTCTGTTGGCTCCTGTGAAACCTGAGTTGGCCTTTTTGTCTGCTCTCGCAGCTTGTTATGAGCCTCCTCTGGAGTGAAATGTATTCATCACCCAGGGGAGAATACAGTGGATCTACAGGCTCTTGAGCAGCAGTGATTCTAGGTGCAGGTTGCAGCCTGGTGACAGGAGGTTCTGTGGAGGAGTCAAATGATGATAGGGATTAGTACATATATATGTCCATGTGGGCATACAATGTACATTGATACATGCTAGGGACAATACTCATTCTCATGTCAAACTGTATAACATGCATGTGCACAATGTGATTTGTGATATGAGGGATTTTAATCTGCACAGTATACATGTGTTTCATACAATAGTTATGTGTACATGTCAGTGATGGAGAAAATATGTTCTTTAAGTGACACTATGGTCACACAATTTACTTTAGCCTGATGTAGGCACAGAACCTGCTTTCGGTGCTAAAAGTATTGTGATGGCTATAGTGTCCATTTACTGAAAACTCAACATGTGGCTTGTGGCCTGTGTTGCTCTGAGACATGTTAGTATTGCACTATTCCACCTCATATCATGAATTGCATTGTGTTAAGTAGCATTAATCTCAAATATAATTGTAGATGTTTTTGTTAGTAGGCCAAATACCATGCTCCTCATTGTGTACATGAATGTGTGACATTAAAGGATGCTATATCTCAAATACATATAATACTGGTGTGTGGGATGTTACTCACCAGCATGAGGTACTGTGGTTTATTATTTTCTGTAATTTAGTGTTTGTTTTTTTCCATAATTTAGATAATTGTATTTAATTGTAGTTAGTTTAGGGAATTAATTTAATTATAGTGTAGTGTTAGGTGTTAGTGTAATTTAGGTTTATTTTTATTTTACAGGTAAATTTGTATTTATTTTAGCTAGGTAGCTATTAATAGTTAATAACTATTTAATAGCTATTGTACCTAGTTAAAATAAATACAAAGTTGCCTGTAAAATAAAAATAAACCCTAAGCTAGCTACAATGTTACTATTAGTTATATTGTAGCTAGTTTAGGGTTTATTTTATAGGTAAGTATTTAGTTTTAAATAGGAATAATTTAGTTAATTAAAGTTATTTTATTTAGATTATTTTAAATTATATTTAAGTTAGGGGGGTGTTAGGGTTAGGGTTAGACTTAGGTTTAGGGGTTAATATATTTATTATAGTGGCGGCGACTATGGCGGCGGCCGATTAGGGGTTAATAAGTGTAGTTAGGTGGCAGCGATGTTAGGGACGGCAGATTATGGGATAATAAAATTTAACTAGTGTTTGCAATGCGGGAGTGCGGCGGTTTAGGGGTTAATAACTTTATTTTAGTGGCGGCGACGTTGTGGGCGGCAGATTAGGGGTTAAGAAGTGTAGGTAGGTTGCGGCGACATTGGGGGCGGCAGATTAAGGGTGCATAACTATAATGCAGGTGTCGGCGATGTCAGGGGCGGCAGATTAGGGGTTAATAAGTGTAAGATTAGTGGTGTTTAGACTCGGGGTTCATGTTAGGGTGTTAGGTGTAGACATAAAAAGTAATTCCCCATAGGAATCAATGGGGCTGCGTTAGGAGCTGAACACTGCTTTTTTGCAGGTGTTAGGTTTTTTTTCAGCCGGCTCTCCCCCATTGATTCCTATGGGGAAATCGTGCACGAGCACGTTTAGCCAGCTCACCGCTACCGTAAGCAGCGCTGGTATTGAGGTGAGATATGGAGCTAAATTTTGCTCTTCTCTCACTTTTCTGCGGCTAACGCTGGGTTTAAAAAACCCATAATACCAGCGTTACTGTAGATGAGTGGTGAGGGAAAACTGCTCGTTAGCCACGCACAGCTTTACTGACAAAACTCGTAATCTAGGTGTATGTTTCTATATTACTAAGTATGAGATAGGTATATAATACATTGAGTACATATTGCCATGTTAATATCTAATATTTAATACTAGTCCTAAAGCCTATGTACACTGGCCATTTTTTGCAGTACAACGGTTCTACCCCTTGCTCTCTCTCTATCCCCCCTATTTTTTGCTCTCTCTCTCCCCCTCTTTTCTGCTCTCTCTCCCCCTCTCTCTATTTTGCTCTCTCTCCCCCTCTTTTTTGCTCTATCTCTGACCCCTCTCTTTTGCTCTCTCTCCCCCTCTCTTTTCCTCCCTCTCTTTTGCGCTCTCTCTCCCCCCTCTCTTTTACTCTCTCTATCCCCCCTCTTTTGCTCTCTCTCCCCACTTTCTTTTGCTCTCTCTCCCCTCTCTTTTGCTGTCGATCTCCCTCTTTTTTGCTCTCTCTATCCCCCTCTTTTGCTCTCTCTCCCCTCTCTCTTTTGCTCTCTCTCTCCACCCTCTCTTTTGCTCTCTATCTCTCTCCCCCCTCTTATTTGCTTTCTCTATCCCCCCTCTTTTGCTCTCTCTATCCCCCCTCTTTTGCTCTCTCTCTCTCCCCTTTCTTTTGCTCTCTTCCCCCTTTCTTTTGCTCTCTTCCTACTCTCTTTTGCTGTCTCTCTCCCCCTCTCTTTTGCTCTCTCTCTCTCCACCCTCTCTTTTGCTCTCTCTCTCTCCACCCTCTCTTTTGCTCTCTCTCTCTCCACCCTCTCTTATGCTCTCTCTCTCCCTCTCTTTTGCGCTCTCTCTCCCCCCTTTCTTTTACTCTCTCTATCCCCCTCTTTTGCTCTCTCTCCCCACTTTCTTTTGCTCTCTCCCCCCTCTCTTTTGCTGTCGATCTCCCTCTTTTTTGCTCTCTCTGTTACCCTCTTTTGCTCTCTCTCTCCCCCTCTCTCTTTTGCTCTCTCTCTCCCCCCCTCTTTGCTCTCTATCTCTCTCCGCCCTCTTTTTTGCTTTCTCTATCCACCCTCTTTTGCTCTCTCTATCCCCCCTCTTTTGCTCTCTCTCTCCCCTTTCTTTTGCTCTCTTCCCCCTCTCTTTTGCTGTCTCTCTCCCCCTCTCTTTTGCTCTTTCTTTCCCCCTCTCTTTTGCTCTCTCTCTCCACCCTCTCTTTTGCTCACTCTCTCTCCACCCTCTCTTATACTCTCTCTCTCCCTCTCTTTTGCTCTCTCTCCCCTCTCTTTTGCTATCTCTCTCCCCCTCTCTTTTGCTCTCTTTCTCCCTCCTCTTTTGCTCTCTCTTCCCTCCTCTCTTTTGCTCTCTCCTCCTCTCTTTTGCTCTCTCTCCCCCTTTTTTTTTGGTCTCTCTATCCCCCTCTTTTGCTCTCTCATTCCTCCCCTTTTTGCTCTCTATATCCCATTTCTTTTGCTCTCTTTCCCCCTCTCTCTTTTGCTCTCTCTCTCTCCACACTCTCTTATGCTCTCTCTCCCCCCCTTTCTTTTGCTCTCTCTCCTCTCTCTTTTGTTCTCTTTCTCCCTCCTCTATTCCACCCTCTCTTTCCCCCTCTCTCCCCCCTCTCTTTTGCTCTCTCTATCTCCCCTCTTCTGCTCTCTCTCTCCCTCCTCTTTTTCTCTCTCTCTCTCCCCTCCTCTCTTTTGCTCTCTCCCCTCTCTCTTTTGCTGTCTCTCTCCCTCTCTTTTGCGCTCTCTATCCCCCCTCTTTAGCTCTCTCTATCCCCCCTCTTTTGCTCTCTCTCTCTCCCCTATATTTTGCTCTCTCTATCCCCCCTCTTTTGCTCTCTCTCTCCTCCTCTCTTATGCTCTCTCCCCCTCTCTTTTGCTGTCTCTCTCCCTCTCTTTTGCTCCCTCTATCCCCCCTCTTTTGCTCTCTCTCTCCCCCTCTCTTTTGCTCTCTCTATCCACCCTCTTTTGCTCTCTCTATCCCCCTCTTTTGCTCTCTCTCTCCCCTTTCTTTTGCTCTCTTCCCCCTCTCTTTTTCTGTCTCTTTCCCCCTCTCTTTTGCTGTCTCTTTCCCCCTCTCTTTTGCTCTCTCTCCCCCTCTCTTCTGCTCTTTCTCTCTCCCTCTTTTGCTCTCTCTCCCCCTCTCTTATGCTCTCTCTCTCCCCCTCTCTTTTGTTCTCTCTCCCCTCTCTTTTGCTCTCTCTCTTACTCCCTCCTCTATTTCCCCATTTCTTTTGTGCTCTCTCCGCTCTCTTTTGCTCTTTCCCTCCACCTCTCTTTTGCGCTTTCTCTCCCCCTCTCTTTTGCGCTCTCTCTCCCCCTCTCTTTTGCTCTCTCTCCCCTCTCTTTTGCTCTCTCTCCCCCCTCTTTCCCCCCCTCTATTTTGCACTCTTTCTTTCTGTCTGCCTCTCTCCTCTTTTGTGCTCTCATCCCTCTCTTTTGCTCTCTCCCCCCTCCCTTTTGCTGTCTCTTCACCTCTTTTTTGCTCTCTCTATCTCCCCTCTTTTGCTCTCCCTCCCCCCTCTCTTTTGCTGTCTCTTTCCCTCTCTTTTGCTCTCTCTATCCCCCCCCTATTTTGCTCTCTCATTATCCCCCTCTTTTGAGCTCTCTCATGTCCGTCCGGCCCCACCCATGTCACACCCAACACGCCCGTGTCCCGTCCGGTCCCGTCCAGCCCCACCCACGTCATACCCGGCCCCGTCCAGCCCTGTCCATGTCACTACCGGTCCCGCCCACGCCACGCCCCCCTCACACCCGGTCGGCCCCAGATGCAAGGTCAGTCTGAGACTCTGTTGAAGGCCAGGTTTGTTTGTCCTCGCGCAGTCTCTACGGCGCATGACAGCTTAGGACAAACACAATTGACCTTTTATATTATATAATTCAATATTAGTATTGGTTATGGCATTGACTTGAATAGTAATCATGATATTTTTGAGAGTACTAAGAAAATATTTATATACTTGTATTATTGCTAACTTTATTCATGTATTTGAATACCTTCTCAATATTTTGAGGGGGCGTATAATATAAATAATTTGGTCATTAGTGTTATTATTGCTGTTACCAACATCTGAGTGACTCATTTGTATATTTATTTTTCCCTTAATTTGATATTCAGCAAAAATCTGTTATATTTACAGTTTTTAATGGTGTGTGTGTTATAATTATATATCACATTAAAGAGTTAATATGATAATTACCTATGACCGTTATATAAGATGGTCACAGGTGTAATATCCTTAGTCTATGATGAAGCGCCACTAGGGGACTGTGAAACACGTCAGCCGTTTATTCTATGTGCTGTACCTGTTTGATGTGAAGGAATAAAAACTTCTTGTTTAAATATTTTGCTGCTGTGCTGCTGGAATTTCTACTTGATTCACTTACTGCAGTGGGTTTATTGCTTTCCCCAGGATTGCACTTGTCCCATGTGCATTTTTGTTGCATCAGCCGTATGGACTTGTGGCGTCTGACGTCACTAGTAAGAGCCGATCAGGAACGCCCCATGGTGATTTTGGAGCGGCCGCTCTAAAAAATTCTGTTATTATTAGTGTTACTGTACTTTGTAATGTATTTTTAAGTGTTTTGTGACACTTTTTTGTTTTCTGAAACAGCTAAACAGAGCTCTGAGGTCGCACTAACCCGACATACGTTAAAGAGACATTATACTTTAGATTTTTCTTTGCATAACTGTTTTGTAGATGATCCATTTATATAGCACATCTGGGAGTTTTTTGTAACAATGTATAGTTTTGCTTATTACATTGTGCTGATTATCAGATTCCTAACCAAGCCCCACATTATCAGATGTACATGCGCGTTTACAGACTCCTGCTGGCTTCTGTTTATGTAATTGGTATTTTCATATGCAGGGAGGGGGGAGTGTCTGCTGTTCCTGTTTCCCAGCCCCTTTCCATGGGTGTCCCAGCCTAACCTCATCAACGCTAAACTGGGAGCTTCTAAGTACGTTTTTAAAAGGTTTTATACTGGATTTTTATATCAGTATCTGTGCATATTCTTCTTTATAGTAGTGTCTATTACATGCAGTTATATGAAAATTTGTGTACACTGTCCCTTTAACTTCAACTGCGCTCAAGCGATCACATTTACTTTCAACTTGTAATACGAACGATAAACCTGGCACGCACAAACACCTTTTCGGTTGCGCGTAACTGTTGGCGCTCCACCAATAATCTACCCCTAAATAGATTGTGGGGAGAACAATGCAGTTACTTGTTTGGTTAGAACAATATTTATTTTTTTCACTTTCCATACATTGAATTTTAGCAGAGAATACAAACTACACTGGTTGTTTAATGACCAACAGTGCTTTGTCTGTAGAGCTAACTCTCTAGTATTATTACCAAACAGATGACCCTTTCTCTAGTGGAAGAAGCTCCGGTATAAAGCCCCCATTACTAAGCTCCCTGGGGATACATGGTATGTTCCTCTCTCCTGTGCTTTCTGAGCAAGAACCTAAGATGCAACCTACTTACAAGCGTGCGGCGTGATGTGCCCTAGTTGATAGAAATAGCACATTGCAAGATAAATTGCTATGGTGCAGTAATAATTTGTCCCTCACTGTCTTAGGATACTGTTTGTTCTCATACATATGGAAATAAAGGCTGTTTATTAGGGAACAGAGAGAGGAGTAACTTAAGGAGGAAATAAAAATCCCTAGAGGGAATGTACACACACGGCGACGCTCTGCTTAGTTCCAGTGCTCGTTATATTTAACCCTTTGAACAACCGATTGCACTACTATTAAAATGAGTCGCAGTTGTTGTTGTTTAATGCACCAAAGAAAGGTTTTTACAATTTTGTAAATTAATATATTTTTAAGTTAAAAAAGGGTCTTCCCTCCCGAATAAAAATGATACTGCAGGCAATATAGGATTTAGTAAAATAAGTGACCCACATAAAAAGAACAGAAATGAGCAGACGCACTCGCCTATACATAACACGTATTTGCGATGTGTGTCAAATAAGTTTACCAAAAATAAAAAAATTGTTTTATCCAAGATAATTCATTGGGTCATTAAGTTAAGTTGAATTTTGGCAACATTCTTCTTTTGTTAACAGAAATATTTTTGCTTCTTATTTCATTTTCAGGGCAGCAGACGAGCAGTTGGACAGCAACATAAATAAAGTAGTAGTTAGTGCTATTGCTACAAGCCAGCAGTATTACAAATATTAGCTGGTTTATTTTTAAAATGTGTAGATTACATACTACTTGTTGACTGACAAAGGAACCAATGAAATTGCTGGATATAGTTATTGAACAGTGTAAATCTGAACCATTCCCCACCTACAAAAAAACCCTATGCTACCTAAAAATTAAAGGCATAAATGGAACTCATTTTTGCTGTACCATCTTTTGTATGTTTGTAAAAGGGCACTGTTTTTCACTTTAAAACAAATGCAAGCAATACAGCAACATTTAGTGATTTTTGGGGGAATTTTCCAAATCTGACTGCATGTGTCTGGCTTCAACTGCCTTCAGAATGAATAAGCCCCAGTGCTTGAAATGTCACAATTAAAATGCAGCACATCAAAATGTTACATTGTAAGGTAATTGTCAAGATAAACCACTTTACTGTCAAATAGGATAGCAATACATTGTGTTGCACTCCAATCCTGTGATATTTCACATACAACATTCTAATTGAAATACTTTGATGTTTGACACTTTTGTTGGGAATCATAAAGTGGACAGGTGAGCAGCTTACTGTCCGGATCCCATAAGCTACTGCCAGGATCTCATACGCAATGTTCATGCGAAAATGCAAACTGCATTGCGGGGACACTGCCGGTGACTTCACTTACTGTGCCCTACATGAGATAGAACGGGGGTCTGGATTGCTGTGTTTCTGCCACTAAAGGATGTTTACTTGCAGGGGTTGCCGAAGAATATTATCATCAGTATATGTGTCTCCCAGCTACTACCTTTCTGGATGCCAGCCAATCAGGGAAGTGCTCTCTGAATAAATATTGAGCAGTCTATGGGGCCGTTTTATGAAAGTCTTGTGGACATGATACGCTACATTGCTGAATGCCGACAGCATACTCTGTAGGTATTTAGCATTGCACAAGCAGTTCTAGTGAACTGCTTGTGCAATGCTGCCCCCTGCAGATTTGCGGCCAATCAGCTGCTAGCAGGGGTTGTCAATCAGCCCAATCGTATAGGATCAGGGTGATTGATGTCCACAGCCTAAGTGGCAGCGGACCAGTTAAGAAGCAGCGGTCTTAAGACCACTGCATCTTAACCTATGTTAAGCATGAAGGCTCACACGGAAACAAGGGGATCAGGGGCCATTCGCCCTTGATAATTTGGCCCCTATGCCTTTACTGCTTGCTCTGGCATTATAGTCTTGGCTGTTTCTGCTTCCTGTTTGTTGCTGGATTTCCTGTCTGTGACCTTGCCTAAGTTTGGATACTTGCAGCCATCCTTTAAATCCTGGACTGTCCTGACCTTGGTCTGCATTTGGCACAGTTACTACTATTACTTGGACTTTCCTGTTGCAGTTTTCCCGCTCCAGTACCTTATTGTCTGATGTGCCTATTTGTTTATCCTTTCTCTAGCACTGCCTTTGTCTGCTGCTGCTAACAGCCTGTATTCAGAACCCAGGGAATATGTTTTTAGTACTTTTAAATAGATATTCCTATATATAGCTATATATATATCTGTGAAGAAATATATACAGTAAATACACAGTTCAACACTTTATTAAATATGAATATTGCTTAAATATGATTTTATTTGTTTTCAGCTACTTGACTGCAAAGGACTCCAATGCACACATATATATAAATATATATATATATATATATCATGTGTGTACATATGTATTTATGTATTATATGTCTTTATATGTATTTATGTATTTTTTTATGTTTATAAATGTCTTTAAAATACATATATACACATATAATATATAAATACATATGTAAACACACACATCTATATTTATATATATATATATAAATATTTTTTTAGACATGTATGCATATGTATCCCTATGTTAAAGCCATTTGCATTACTTTCTAATGCCTGAAACCTCATATCTTTGAGCCCTTATAACTTTGTATTGCAATTTTTTTAAATAATTTTTATTAGATAGTGTTATTATGAGTGTAACTGTAAGAATATATATAACAATACTGACACCATTTTTTCTCTACTCATACATTTTGTTTTAGACTCCATTTTAATGTGAGTTTATTATATTTCATTATAAGGTAGTTATTATGCTGTGAGAAAAATATGAAGCTGAACACTTTATCTCAATAATTTGTCGAATGGCCTTTCTATGTCCTGGCAATGCGCCCGGATACACCGTTATCTAAAACTGTTTCTTTCTCAGTACAACTCCTTTTTATTCCTTATTTTTAATGAAGTTCTTTATTTTAAGCATACTGTGTGAAATGGTGCGATTATGATTACGTTATTGTTTAACCCCATATATTGTAACCATTGTCTATAAAAGTCTGTGATGCCTTATAATAAACAGAACAGTGATTAGACTTTACTTGCTGGCTGTCTGATTGTTGTTCCCGAGTTATCTCGTCAAGGTGACCCATCCAGTTCCAGATCAGAGGTGTAGAACACTGCTAATTGTAAAGTGATACCCCCGGTTATAAGAAAATGCCTAACAATTCTGGTGTCAGAAGTGGGATTCACACAGGGGTAAGTAGATAAGTGTTTTTATTCTGCTTTTCCCTCTGAACCCAAAGTCTGGACGGCGTTAATAATATATAAAGGGTTAAGGTAAGGGGTTAAACACCCCTGGACAGGTTTGAGTCATTCCATTAAGCATGGGGTTGCGTAGGTTTGAGTCCTAGTGCAAGTTGTAGTGAAAATTATAGCGTGAGTTAAAGTCTCACATAATTTGTTTGCAAGTTAGAGTCTTGCGATAACGGAAGTTATTTCTTTCGCTTTAAGGGTTATAAAGGGTTAAAAGTCCCTTATATAGTATAGTTTAGTTTAAATATCACTGGAGCTGAATGGTCACTTGATACTTGTTGCTAAATTGCTTATTTTATTGCTAATCTTATTGTGTTGTAAATGTGGGGTCTGTTCAAAGGGCTTAGTGATAAGTGCTGTAGCTGTTTGTTGCATACTGTGCTCATGGAAAAAGTTCCTGACTCCCTGTACATAATGTTGTAATATGCCATGACAGGATGTATCTTGAAAAGTAGCTTGGTATGTGAAAACCCTTTCTTTTTGTTGTATGATCTTTTCAGTAACGAAACGGAGATTCTGTGTATTTTATCTGTAAGAATTGTTTGTCTGATTTTTCACTATGTCTCATGTTACGTGTCAAAGGTTTACTTCTCACTAGATATCTGAGGATTTATTATCCTGTCTAAAAATAATTTGTTTACGTCTCAATTTGCTGGGAAATGGCCATTCTTAGAAAGTTCGGACAATTTTAGATACATTTTAAATTTGGTGGAGAGTTCATCTTGTCGTATTTCTAATGTCCGTGATATGTTTGAAACATATTTTTTCCTTAAAGAGATAGAACGCTAATAGAATATGTTTTCTGCGTCTTTAAAAGTTTGATGTATGTTAAAATTGCTTAAGAATGATTGTTGGGAGTGAATTTACGGTATGCAAGTTGATATAAGTTTGTGTGTGTATTGCTGCAAAAGCTGACCTTGTTACTTTTTTTAATCTGTGTTTTCTGACTGGTCATTATTCAAGCTAGAGCTGTGTGTGTATCAGTGTTTCTTAGCTAAGAACTCTGATGCTGTAATGATTGGCTTGAAGTGTTATTGCTGTAACGTGATTTTAAAGTCATGTAATAGTAAAAATGTGTACAATGCTTAATTCTGTGTGCCAATAATAGGATTGATAAGAGATTTGATGTGTCTAAGGCATATAAATATATTGTTTTTGCAAGTGAACTAACTAAGGAATTTGTAAGTGCAATGATGGGCGTGATTTTAAGTCTGGTAAATACAAAAGAGAGTTTTTTTTGGCAATTAATTAATAGGTTGATTTAAGCATGTCCAAGATTTATGCAAGGAGTTTGTGAAAAAAGAGAAAAGAAAAGACTATACGCTGTATGTTATTAAATGTATCTAAAGTATTTGGGTCTGTTTCTTTTGCAAGTAGAGTAATTCAGTAGAGTTTTAACATAATCTGGTAACATATTACTGTGTAGTAATATTAGTGCTGTGATAGCTCTCATTTACATACATGCAGGTTATGATACAGTAAAGAAGTAGAATTTTAATGGTAAATAATGCAAGTTTCCTAATCATGGCTAAGTTATATATGTAATATACATATTATAAATGGTCAGCCCTTAAAGGGACAGTACACTGTAAAAAATATATTTTGATGTATTTTCAATGATTTGTTACACCAGCTGTATAGTATAAAATGTAGGAGAAATTGAATTTTCAGGTTTATTTGTATATACAGGGAGTGCAGAATTATTAGGCAAGTTGTATTTTTGAGGATTAATTTTATTATTGAACAACAACCATGTTCTCAATGAACCCAAAAAACTCATTAATATCAAAGCTGAATAGTTTTGGAAGTAGTTTTTAGTTTGTTTTTAGTTATAGCTATTTTAGGGGGATATCTGTGTGTGCAGGTGACTATTACTGTGCATAATTATTAGGCAACTTAACAAAAAACAAATATATACCCATTTCAATTATTTATTTTTACCAGTGAAACCAATATAACATCTCAACATTCACAAATATACATTTCTGACATTCAAAAACAAAACAAAAACAAATCAGTGACCAATATAGCCACCTTTCTTTGCAAGGACACTCAAAAGCCTGCCATCCATGGATTCTGTCAGTGTTTTGATCTGTTCACCATCAACATTGCGTGCAGCAGCAACCACAGCCTCCCAGACACTGTTCAGAGAGGTGTACTGTTTTCCCTCCTTGTAAATCTCACATTTGATGATGGACCACAGGTTCTCAATGGGGTTCAGATCAGGTGAACAAGGAGGCCATGTCATTAGATTTTCTTCTTTTATACCCTTTCTTGCCAGCCACGCTGTGGAGTACTTGGATGCGTGTGATGGAGCATTGTCCTGCATGAAAATCATGTTTTTCTTGAAGGATGCAGACTTCTTCCTGTATCACTGCTTGAAGAAGGTGTCTTCCAGAAACTGGCAGTAGGACTGGGAGTTGAGCTTGACTCCATCCTCAACCCGAAAAGGCCCCACAAGCTCATCTTTGATGATACCAGCCCAAACCAGTACTCCACCTCCACCTTGCTGGTGTCTGAGTCGGACTGGAGCTCTCTGCCCTTTACCAATCCAGCCACGGGCCCATCCATCTGGCCCATCAAGACTCACTCTCATTTCATCAGTCCATAAAACCTTAGAAAAATCAGTCTTGAGATATTTCTTGGCCCAGTCTTGACATTTCAGATTGTGTGTCTTGTTCAGTGGTGGTCGTCTTTCAGCCTTTCTTACCTTGGCCATGTCTCTGAGTATTGCACAGCTTGTGCTTTTGGGTACTCCAGTGATGTTGCAGCTCTGAAATATGGCCAAACTGGTGGCAAGGGGCATCTTGGCAGCTGCACACTTGACTTTTCTCAGTTCATGGGCAGTTATTTTGCGCCTTGGTTTTTCCACACGCTTCTTGGGACCCTGTTGACTATTTTGAATGAAACGCTTGATTGTTCGATGATCACGCTTCAGAAGCTTTGCAATTTTAAGAGTGCTGCATCCCTCTGCAAGATATCTCACTATTTTTTACTTTTCTGAGACTGTCAAGTCCTTCTTTTGACCCATTTTGCCAAAGGAAAGGAAGTTGCCTAATAATTATGCACACCTGATATAGGGTGTTGATGTCATTAGACCACACCCCTTCTCATTACAGAGATGCACATCACCTAATATGCTTAATTGGTAGTAGGCTTTCGAGCCTATACAGCTTGGAGTAAGACAACATGCATAAAGAGGATGATGTGGTCAAAATAATCATTTGCCTAATAATTCTGCACTCCCTGTATGAACTAGCTGCTTTTGTTCTTTTAAATCACAGCCTATTACAATGGGTTAAGTTTCAGGTAATAGCATATCTTATTGTCCTTATCTGATATTTGTCTGGAAAACTGGAGTTCAGTACTTAGACAGAGCAATGTAAAATTGTCACATTTTATTACTTAACTATCTTGTACCCCATGGAGAGTGTAATTTCTTATTCTGACTGTAGTTACTTAGGCTATTCAATAGATGAGGCTCCAGTATACAAACTTTTACTATAAGTGGGTATACCACAGGCTGAATCAGCTATTTTAAATGCCAAAATAGGGGTGAAGGAGCTACTTGTAAAAAAAATAAATACAAACCATCAGGTAAAATGGATCATTGGGAACAATTTAAAGGGGAGAATATTTTTTGGGTAAATTATCCTTTTAATCTATTAGTGTAAATAATTATTATTATTATTTTCAGAAATTTCACTTTGTTGTATACAGTTGTTATATTTAGTCAGAGAGCTGCAACAATGTTAAATATCAAATTGTATAAAAAAACAACTAAAATAATTGTGTATTTATTAAAATCCTGATTATATTAAAGTATAGCATAGCATGTAACGACTACGTGGCTGTTTACTGCCGCCAATAGTCTGGGTTCTAAAGCTTTTCCCACATTATTTGTGCTAAACATGATTCTTTAACAGTGGGTTTGCACTGTGCATACAAGCAGAAACCATAGAGCAGTGGCAGTGCCCTTATTATCTGACCTTTCCCAGAATATAGTACTTAGGTGTTTGTGTGTTTTCGTTATCTATTCATGGTAAGGGATTTGATTTGTAAATGTGCAACTAGAGTTTATTGATCTTCTAAAGCGATTGCATTATTAGCATGATTTTATAGTATTGTGCAGGGTAAAATTTACAAAACCAGGGCATGAAAGGTTGTTATAGGATTTGAATTATTTGTAGTGTTCTGTTAGAATGTGGTATTTTTCAGTGCTGTGTTTCAGTGAGTGTAAGTATATGTGCTTGTTTTCAAGTTGATTCTGTTTGTTAAAAGTTTGTGAGGGCTGTTAATGTTTTGTTTTACGCAGTGGATAGTTGTTTTTAAATGATTTCTTAGAGAATGTTTTTCAATGTTTTTATTTTCAGGGAATGTGTGTGGAAGGGTGCTGTATGAATGGAATATTGAATATTGAGGTGTATTTGATTTTGTCTTATTTTAAGGATACTACTTCTTTTAGGAGTGCATGGATTCTCTTTTCGTTTGCTGTCATATTGTGTTTGCGTGACACATGGGGTGTTTCACACAAACAAAAGGGGGGGAGTATTGATGAGTATCTTTATTTATGTGATTTGGGTGATTGTTTTTAAGAAAAAGAACCTACAATATTTAGACAAGTTGTTAACAAAATATTTGTATTTGCAGGATGAGATCATGGAGTGGTATCCAGAAAAAAACCCACTAACAAAATTATTTTTGAGTTTCCATATTTAGGTAAATCTGTACAGATAAAATTCCATAGTGCACTCTCCAAAAGACTGAAGATTGAATGCAAGTAAACCTTTTAAATAAAGAGATGCCTGGTGCCTAGGTGAAGGAAAGAAAAGGAAGATAAAAGAAATTTTTTCAAGTTTGTTTAACCACCATACTGCTGTAAAAGTTGCTGAACTATCTTTTGGATCCATTTTTTTGCATTACACGCTGGTACCAGCCCCAGAACTGGACTCTGGGTAATATAAGACTATCCTTCTCTTGACTGTGCCTTGACTGTTGGTGTTGAGGACCTGTTACGCTGTTACAGAGTCATCCACAGCTAAATTAGGGGAGTATTGTTTTAACTTGTTTGCTTATATTGCTATTTTTGTGTTTTCTCGTAATTGTGTTATTTTTATTGATCATATTAGTTATAAGAAGTCATATAGCTTTGTCTGCAGAAAAGTATGCCTTATTTGTATTAGTACACATTGTAGTTTATGTAATTAAACAAAGTAATGGTCCAGATAAGTGTATCTCTAAACCTTGCAGTATTGCAACCTATTGTATGGCCCACTGAGTATAGAGAATATGTTTGTACCTTTATAGTTTAAAGAAAATGCTGCAATATCTCAGAATATTCTAGACCCTTTAGCATTGTAGAACACAGAAGGTTCCCCCATGTTTCTATACTTCCCCTTAATATTTAAGCGAAGAAGGGATATACAGGTATGTGTCTTACAATGGAGAAAGGTATGAGAATAAGAAGTTTTTGTAGGAATTTCCCATTGTAATCATTCCTTAGTGTATTATCAAACTACTCGAAATAAAAGATTGAGGACACGTCTCAGCTAGAAATGTATATCAATTATACAGAGAAATATGAGTTTTGGGAGTAGTATAATTATAATGGTATTGATGGTATACTGTATTTTCTACTTACAATGACTCTTATTGGATCGGTGTTATGAAAGCAAATGTATTTTTCCCTTTATTAACTGGTATGGTATCTGCAATTTGAGTTTTGTAATTTCAGGTGTTTGTCAGCAAAAGGAATTATCTTACCATAAAGATGTGTTTACCTTTAAAAAGATTGTGTAGTTTTACTAATGATATGATTGTATTCTTTCCTCATACAGGAGTGCGAGAGAATTTAGGTTGCATAAATTTTTTTGCAAATTAGTAGTGTTTATATCAGATGAGACAACTGATTCTACTAAGATCATATTTGGAAAATTGTAAACATTACATATAGTACCTTTGCAGAATAAAACAACACTAGGTTATGTTGTTTAGTAGTTCAAAGAGAAAGTGTGAAGAAAATAATTTTAAAGAAAATATATTTATTGACTGTTTTACTTTTCATTTTTGCTGCAGGGCAGGCCTTAGCACAAGTTACTTAGCATAGCCATGCAGCCTCTTGATGAAGTCTAGCAGTTTTTACTTGCTTAGTATTCATGTTTAAATAATTTAAATTGTATAGAGTAGCTGTGAGTTATTCTCTGTAAAAGTATAATCAATGTATTTAGTTTGTATAATATATCCACAATGTTTTCCTGGTTTTAAATGACATAGGATAAGTTAAGCTATTAAAGGAAAAAAAGTGAAAGAGGTTTTGTTGGGCATAACTGTGATTGTATCAGTGTGCGTGCTCATCTTGTGCTGTTTTGTTTCCTTCTTAGACTCCTTCTGACTTGAGTGTCTGTTGCAATGAGGATCCACCTGTTTCCCTTGTCTGCCCCATGAACAAACCATCGTATTTCCAGCATGTATCTGCAGATAGACTCTTTCTCATTTGCAAAGCACCCCTATTGCGAATGGACTATGGTATTGAAGCAGAGTGTCTGAGGGAGGCGGAGCTCTAAGAGGACAAAGACTGTTCTTAAAGTGATCAGAGGACACCCAGAGATACTTGTGCTGTTCCCATGTTATGCTTCACTGTGGAGAGTGTACAGAGCATGGAAATGTCAATGCTATTTGGGGGTGCTAGCTATGCAGGTTGAGAAATAAAGTTGCAGTGTTGTTTGATGGTATATAGGGGGCTGGTGGGCATGGATGTATTTCAGTTGTGAACAGAAGCATTTTTGTTATATACATGTATTAGCAAAAATGCTTCTAATAAAAGCTATAGCTGTTTAAAAAGTGTATTTAAGTATGCTCTGTGCACCAGCATTTTAAACACAGCACTTGCACAGAGAGCCTAAGGTGCTTGTAACATCTGGTAATTACTCAATTTGTTAATTATTGACATAATACAAGCCCCACTGATGATCTGAGCTGCTGCATTATTTAAAATGTGGGTGCAGTGACAATATATAGCTATGCTTCACATGCACGTGCAGAGAAAAATGTTAACACTAAAGCAGTGATAACTTTTACTAGAAGCATTGTTGCAAATACTTGTATACTGCAAATATATATAAATATATGTGTATTTAATCATTGACTGGAATGTCCCTTTAAGTGCTGCAGACTAAATTTAATGGCTGCTGGTTGCTTCCCTTTGGGAGGGATTTCGGGAACCTGTTGTTATTTCTCTGCATTGTAAGTAAACTGCTGAAGTCTAGGAATCCTGGGGGATTACATTTGTGAGTCCTAATTCTTCTTCACCCTATATTTACCTTAGCTGGGAAAAAGTTTTTGTAATTAAATAGTAAACTTTAGTATTGACTAATTAGCTGTTGCCATATGGCATTAACGTATATAAAGATGAACAAACTGTTTATATATATATATATATATATATATATATATATATATATATATATATATATATATATATATATATATATATATATATATATATATATATAATTTTTTATACCCCTGGAGTGCTGCCTGATTTTTTCGAATGAACAAGCTGTTGCCTGGGAGGCAAAAGGCAATGTAATTTGTCACGTCATTCCCAAGACTCAATCATAAGCGGCTTAAACACATTATCCCTACTTAAGGGCATCCCTGTGAGCCACAAACTCTAAGCAAATGCCTAAACTTACAAATGGGCAAGAGGCACCTCGTAGCTGCGGTGCACGCAGGGTCAGGTCACTTGTTCTCTGTGGTCCTGCTGCAATGTGAACATATAGAAAATCAAACAATGAACTAAGGGATCAGTTCCCAAATACAGCCTTAAAGGGACAGTAAACAACCTGTAATTACAAGATTTAGCTGCTATTATGCAATAAACTGTGTGAGTTTGAAAAGTTGTTTGATGCAGGAAGCCATGTTGCCAGACTTAGAAAACTCAACGTTTTTAGACGTAAACTACAGGAAAATAGGGCAAAACAAATAATAAAAGTATATTGCAAAGTGTGTTTTTTCAATACACAAAACTAACTAGTTTATTTTACAATCTCAAAGTGGTTACTAACCCTTTAATTCATTTGCCCAGTTTTGAGTAGCTAACGGCACTGGGGTTTTTTAAGTGCACATGTTAATAAACACATTTAGAATGTTTATTAAAGGGCCATGAAACCCACATTTTTTTCTTTCATGATTTAGAAAGAGAATGCAATTTTAAACATCCTTCTCATTTACTTCTATTATCTAATTTGTTTTATTCTCTTGATGTTCTTTGCTGAAAAGCATATCTAGATATGCTCAGTAGCTGCTTATTGGTTGCTGCACATAGAAGTCTCGTGTGATTGGCTCACCATGTGCATTGCTTTTTCTTCAACTAAGGATATATAAAAAATTAAAGTGAAAGTAAAGTTTGCTGTTTTGCTAACCGTAGTAACATAGTATGTTGCAAATCAATAGGACTTTCATTCATGTTTTTTTTTATACTTATGTGCAAATCAAGTTTTATCCTAAATAAAAGCAGAATTTTACCTATGATAAATTCAACCCGTTTTTTTTTTTATTTCTACTTCCTGATCACGTTTCTTTTTGGGCCAACTGAAATTCTGGCCGTTAGGCGGCCGTGAAGCGACGTCATCCGCCTATTGATGGATCTGCGCATGCGTCAAATCTAGATTCTCTACTGTTATGCTGAACGCGCGTTCCCGATTTGCGCATGCGCATAACATTTGTGGCTGACAGCATAAACGATAGATAGACGCATGCACTTTGGACAAAGGTTGAACAGAGAATCGCATGCGCATTAAAGTTAGAATAATCGATTTGCGCATGCACAATGGAACTGGTCCTTGTGAACGCGCATTTGTGATTTGTATAGAGCGGGTGGAACCGCTCTATACGACAACACTGAAAAATATAGGAAGTAGAAGATGGGAGGAGTAAGCAGGAGAACGGTATTACAATTATATGATATAAAAAAGGCACAAATCAATACATTTCATAGAAAAAAATATAGCGATTGTAATATTATACAGTTATACAATGCAGTGATGTGTTCTAATGGGACAAAATTTACTTTCACTTTAAGCAAAATAAATAATAGAAGTAAATTGTAATGTTGTTTAAATTTGTATTCTCTATCTGAATTATGAAAGAAAGATTTTGGGTTTAGTGGCCCTTTAAGATTACAATGAGATGTCTGGAAGTTTAACCATGTTAAATATAAAATTACAATGATAGAAACTTAATAATTGCACACATTCTGAATTTATGTTATAATAAAACAGCTGCAATTAAACATTTTAGACAGGATGTATCTATACTGAATTAATTAACTGCCATGGTTTATAATCACCTTGGTACTAGTGTCTCTACTGTAATGAAAATTCTGTTCAAAAATGCCTTTGAAAAGCCTATGATTATATGCTTCTTATAATTATAGTGCATTTAACAAAATGTGAGTGTTGTTACAAATGTGAGCAGTTTTACTAATGCAAATAGTAACTCTTCCAATGGATTGAAAGATGTTTGAAAAGAAACATAAAAATCGTCCGGGCTGCCGTACCGTCATTTTGCTACAAGGGCAGGTTTCATTGGCACAAAAAGGCAGCACGGCCAATCAGAAGTGCACCGCCTGCGCTATTGAGTTCAGACTTCAGTGTGTGCACATGACCATGATGCTGCAGTGACAACTAAAGGGATAGAAAGGTAAAAAATTAATGTGTATAGGTGCATTTCAATTTGAAATATAAGCATTGCGGCCTTATACTTTTGTTAGCAAAAACGCTTCAAGTAAAAGTTATTACTATTGTTTAGTGGCATATGCACATATTCTTTGAAGCACCATGCACCAGTATTTAAACACCAAACGTTCTTAGAGAGTCAACAGTGGCTTGTATGACACAAATGACATCTTCAGAAGCAATACGCACCGCCGCCAGCTCTCTGAGCAGGAATAGTGTTTGAATACTGGTGCACGGCGCCTCACAGGATATGCGTGTATGCCGCAGAAAAACAGTACACTTTTTACTGATGAAAGTATATTGTAAAAATGTTTATGTCTCAAATTGAAATGAACCTGTGTTTTTGATCTTTCTATTCCTTTAAAGCGACATAAAACCCCAAAAAATGTATTTCATTAATTAAGATGGATCATACTATTTTAAACAACTTTCCAATTTACTTCTATTTAATTTGCTTCTTTCTCTTGTTTTCCCTTTGCTGAAAGGCTTATCTTGGTAAGCTCAAGAGCAGCAAAGAACCTAGGATCTAGCTGCTGATTGGTGGCTGCATATATACACCGATTGTCATCAGCTCACCCGTGTTCAATTAGAAACCAGTAGTGCATTGTTGCTCCTTCAACAAATGATACCAAGAGAATGAACTAAATTTGATACTAGAAGTAAGCTGGAAAGTTGTTTAAAATTGTATATTCTACCTATATCATGAAAGAAAATTTTGGGGTTTTATGCCCCTTTAATAGTGTAACCAGTCTGCTTGTGACTCGCCATACCACACCATCAGTCAAATAAGAAAAAAGTTCCAGAGTTCTGCGCAGCTATATTTGGATTAAAAAAATTGATTATTAAAGAAATTCTGTAAGTGGAGTAACAATAAGACGCAATACTGGGGTGCATACTTATTATGGCGCAATCTTTAAACTAAAGTGTACTGTCCCTTTAAGGACATGCAGTCATTCATTTGAACTCACAATGAGCTTTTATATTATCAGTACTAGAATGATTATGTGCATAGTACCTAATACATCTTTTGCATTTGTGAGAACGAGGGAGCTATATTACACTTTGGCGTAAATTTATTATGTTGCGAATGCAGCTGTTTTTCTGCGTGAACCTTTAAGCTCGCCGGAAACAACAGTTAAGGAGCAGCGTTTGTAACACAGCGAATCATGTCCGTCAGATATTCAATAAATCTACCCCTTTATGTCTAGGTGTGGGCTGTGCCCAGTACAACTATCTGTTGCTTTGTCAAAACAGAGTCAATTGTGATATTAAAAACATATCAATGAATTCAGAAATATTAACCCCATCCTGCTTCATTTCACCAGTTGGCCTTAATTCATGAAAAAGCCCTTTGTCTATCACACAATCTTGTTTAGTCGCATCTTCTGTTATAGTCAGTTTATCCTAAGGGAGTGGCTCAGGGTGTTTGTGAGTCTTAAAAGCCATTCCCATTGGTGTTAGGTCAGATCCAGGCAATAAATCCTTGTAATGGAACCTGGCTAACAGAAAGCAGACTTCACAAATCTTCACCAACCTCTCGGTCCAGGGACATCCATAAAGGGAGAACACACACCGGTCAGTAAACTTAAAAACCGGATCTTTATTGGAGTGTATAAAAATTTAATTTTAATTGAGACAGGCCTCTTTAAATAGAGGCAAATTGTACAGCTGACAGACAGCAGTGAACAAGCGTGTGGACACACGCGAAACATGTCTGCAGTCAGTCACGCTGTAGCCTTTTTTCCTGTTTAAATGGAGCCTTGTCTCCAACTTTGTTTTTATACACTCCAATAAAGATCCTGTTTTTAAGTTTACTGACCGGTGTGTGTTCTCCCTTTATGGATGTCCCTGGACCGAGAGGTTGGTGAAGATTTGTGAAGTCTGCTTTCTGTTAGCCAGGTTCCATTGTTTTGCATACACGTCACAAGTATACGCCGGAAGTGGAGGCGTTAGGACCAGAGCTCCAGGAAGCATCACCGGACGAAGGACACGTGCCTACGCTGAAGCGAACGCAGCCTGAAGGCACGGATCCCTGGAAGTGGTAAGCGCCAACCTTCTTCTTTCTTTTTTTGCTGTGGTTTATTCGCTTGGTTGGTGGCAGCAGGACCACGGGGGATCGTATATATGTGCAGGGGATATAACGCGTTCATGACATGTGCAAGTCTGAAGCAGTCCGTGAATATCGCATTGCATAAGGGGTCACATCCATACGCCTGAAGTGGTAATAAGTCTAACTAATTATTGAAGAATACTTTCTTTGTGCATAAAGCTTTATAAGGGATATACACAGTTAACCGGTCATAACTAACAGGTGTAGTGTGTCTTAAATTTTCAAACATTTGGAGTGTGATACACAAAAAAAATTTACAATGTCAGAACCTACAGATCATACAGATGCCTTTGTACTTAAGGATCTTGCAGCCTCCATAGACACATATGATGAGGATGTGGATGACATACTACAAGAAAACAATAATACATTAGATGGACTCTTTTTTCAAATTGATGAATTGAGACGTAAAGACATCAAGCTGGAATTGGATATAAAAACCTTTTTATTGTATCTGAAACAGAAAAGAATTCCAAGAGGGCTGAGAATTAAAAAATTTCCTTCCTTTCTAGTGACTGATATGGACTTTATACAAAAGTGGAATAAAATCTTAGATGACTGCTCCTTTGCCCTAATGGAACTAATAATAACATTGAAAAAACAGCAAAGATTGGACTCTATTAAATATATTAAGACTATACAATTGGATTTGCAAAAATTCCAGACAGACAAGGAGTTTCCCTCATATGATAAAAAATTTGAGGAGAATATGACCAAATTCACAAAAGAGCTATGGGAGTTTAAAAAGCAAAAATTGTCTAGGGATAAAAGGGACTACGAATTCAATAAAGTTTATAGGTGGCAAAGTACAGGAAGGAATGCACGTCATGTGAATCAGTTTAATAAAAATAAGGCAGATATACAGCCTAAGAAAAATGCAAAAAAAGTGCACCTTGCAGAAACTGATTATGATGTGGATTCCTCAGACCACGACTCCAATGAAGACCCTATTGAAATAACAGCAATATCAGCACTAGATGTACCCCTACAGGTAGAAGACACTATGTCAAAAAACGAAGTGCGCATAGACACCAAGACAAAAAGAAAATAACAAGGAGGGGCAGTAGGGGGAGAGGGAAACATAAAGACAGGGAAAACCAGGTATCAGACTCGCACACAATCAAGGAAATACATATGAAAAATGTAGTCAACATCTCTAAGTATGAACTAACAGATATTGAAAAGGAAGTTCTAAGTTTAGGGCTTAGTTTTACCCCCACGGCCCACTTCGATCTGTTCAGCACCATCCATGATGTTAACAAATTTGTTAGGAAATTGACCCTGAAACAACATTTCTCTGGGTCCATGGATGGTGCTGAACAGACCGATCATATAACATCACCAATACAGAATTTGGAAAAGGATATATTAACGTTTAATGAACAATGTCTGGTTATGGACATGACAATGTTACTTGATACTATCTCTGATATAGAGACCACAGACACGGTACTAACTTTTAAACCAAGCATGCAGAAAAGCATTTTCTATCCTGTAAATAGTAGAAGCAAAAGCATAGATATATTCCAGCGTACAGTGGAACAAAAATTAATAAAGTTGTCTGAAAATCTGACCCCCCAAAAATTGTCAAAAAGCCAATATTCACACAATCTCACACTGACACAGAAAGGAGCTTTAAATAAACTAAAATGTAATCATGATATAGTGATTAAGGAATCAGACAAAGGTGGGAATGTAGTGGTCATGGATCGTGGGTACTACATCTCAGAAGCCTTAAGACAATTAAATGACCCAGAAATCTATACTAAATTAACCTTTAATCCAACACAAAAATTTAGAGCTAAATTGGAAGATATTTTACAACTAGGCAAACAAGCTGGTGCATTCAGGGAAACTTATTTTGACACTTTACTTCCACCTACCCCACTCACGCCCATTTTCTATTTTGTTCCTAAATTACATAAGGACAACTTAAATCCCCCCGGCAGACCCATCATATAGGGGGTGGGCTCCCTTCTGGAACCATTATCCGAATTGGTTGATTGTTACCTGCAACCATTAGTGGGGACATTAATGAGCTATATCAGAGACTCAACCCAGGTATTAAATAAAGTAAATCAAATTGAGTGGCAGGAATCCTATAGGTTTCTTACAATTGATGTTACATCTTTGTACACCTCCATTCCACACCACCTAGGTCTGACGGCAGTATCTTATTTTTTGAATAATTTTTCTAATTATAGCAAAGATATTATTTATTTTTTACTTACTGCTATAGAATTTTTGCTTCAACATAATTTTTTCATCTTTGAGGGGGACTGCTATCTCCAGAGGCGTGGCACTGCCATGGGGGCTAAATTTGCCCCCTCCTATGCCAACCTGTTTATGGGTTGGTGGGAGGCCTGCCACGTCTATGGAGATGGCAATCCCCTCAAGGAACATTTTGTATACTATGGAAGGTACATTGACTACTTGTTGGTGGTGTGGAATGGAGATGAAATATCCATACAAAATTTCATTGGGAATATTAACTCCAATGATATGAATTTAAAATTTACAGCTGAGTATAACAAGACCACCATCAAATTTTTGGATTTGGAGTTGGTGGTGGATCCAGAAGTAAATGTAATAAATACTACAGTATATAGGAAACCCACAGGTGGCAATACAATTTTAAATTATAAATCGTGTCACCCTGGACACGTCAAGAAGGCAATTCCAAAAGGTCAATTCCTGAGAACTAGACGAATATGTTCTAATGAACAAAACTATGATACTCAATGCAAAATCTTGGAAAATAGATTATTAGAAAGAGGGTATCCAGAGTCACTATTAAAAAGAACAAAAGAGGAGGTAGACAGAATACCTAGGGAAAATCTTTTAAAATACAAAAACCAGTATGGAGACAAATACAAAAAGGAAAAAAAACACAAAAAATAAAATTGTCTTTAGCACCCCCTACAGTCTGGAGTTTAATAAAATTTGCAACATTATAAAGGAAAGTTTACCTATTTTAGCTGTAGACTCAGGTTTAGAAGAGATCACAAGAGAAGGTTGCAAATTTGTATCAAGAAAGGGTCTTACCATTGGAAATATGGTAGCCCCGTCTGATTTACCCCTTGTACATAAGAAAACATGGTTACCTAATAGATTAGGGTTTTTTAAATGCAAAGCACAGAGATGCAAAATATGCGACTATGTAAAGGAGGGAACAAAATTTTAATCTACAGTAACAGGTCGTGAATATGACATTAAATTTAATCTAAATTGCAAATCAACACATGTCATATATCTCTTGACCTGTAGGGGGTGCCAGATCCAATACATTGGTAGAACAAAACGTTGTGTCAAAGATAGGGCTCTAGAACATATAAGAGACATTGAGGACCCAGATAGGGATACACCTGTCTCAAGACACTTTAAAAACATGCATCAGGGGGATGCCTCATTGCTTTGCATACAGGCAATTGATTACGTAATGAAACATAAAAGAGGGGGAGATAGAGAATATAGACTCAATTTCAGAGAAGCCAAGTGGATTTTTGAGTTAGAAACCAGTCACCCTAATGGTATCAATAAGGAGAGCGATGTTAATTTATTTATTTAATAATCTAAGTAATAAACCATCAATAAGGTATATCTGTAGAAAATATAAAGAGTTTTTTCATCTCACAAAGTTTGAAACATAAAATATCAATTTACACAGAGTTCCTTAGTCTTTCCAGTGTTAACTATTAATATGTATATGATCTTAGTAACTGACTTTGTTTTTCATCTGATTTTATGTACCATCAATTAAATTAGAAAGGAAAGGGTTAACTGCAAATTTGATTTTAATTGAGACAGGCCTCTTTAAATAGAGGCAAATTGAACAGCTGACAGACAGCAGTGAACAAGCGTGTGGACACACGCGAAACATGTCTGCAGTCAGTCACGCTGTAGCCTTTTTTCCTGTTTAAATGGAGCCTTGTCTCCAACTTTGTTTTTATACACTCCAATAAAGATCCTGTTTTTAAGTTTACTGACCGGTGTGTGTTCTCCCTTTATGGATGTCCCTGGACCGAGAGGTTGGTGAAGATTTGTGAAGTCTGCTTTCTGTTAGCCAGGTTCCATTGTTTTGCATACACGTCACAAGTATACGCCGGAAGCGGAGGCGTTAGGACCAGAGCTCCAGGAAGCATCACCGGACGAAGGACACGTGCCTACGCTAAAGCGAACGCAGCCTGAAGGCACGGATCCCTGGAAGTGGTAAGCGCCAACCTTCTTCTTTCTTTTTTTGCAATAAATCCTTGTAACCTGTCTGGCTGCAGGGTCTGAAGTTACAGATATTCAATGTGTCACTTCTCCTGAGCTCAGCGGTACCCAGTCATACCCTCACAGCCCATGACAACCACAATTCCTTAGAAGCCAGTTCTGTCCCAGTCAGTGTGTTGTATGATTGGTCAGATGTTTATATTCTTATTTTATGTTTTGTTTTGGGACTTTTTGGGACAGAATCAGTGACATCATCAATTACGTCACACAACATCATAAATTAATCATTTTCATCTATAGTACTATATTGTAATTTCAAATAAAATTTGAACACAAATGTTTATCATAATAACATTATATGGTATTACTTTGACCATCCATTTAGAAAATGGGTATATTTTCTTTCTTTTAGCATTACATAAAGTATACATTTCTCATTAAAGGGACATTAAACCCAATTTTTTTATTTCATGATTTAGAAAGAACATGCAATTTTAAACAATTTTCCAACTTACTTCAATTAACTAATTTGCTTCATTCTCTTGATATAATTTGTTGAAACGCATATCTAAATAGGCTGAGTAGCTGCTGATTGGTGGCTACACATAGATTCCCTTATGTGATTGGCTCATCCATGTGTATTGCTATTTCTGCAACAAAGGATATCTAAAGAATTAGGCAAATTAGATAATAGAAGTAAATTGGAATGTTGTTTAAAATTGAATTCTCTATCTGAATTATGAAAGAAAAATGTTGGGTTTGATGTCCCTTTAAGTGATGCAATTAAATAAATATTTATGACACTTGTTCCAGGTTTTTTTTTAAATTTAAAATGTTGGATGGGATGATACAGTCTGTCAAACTGTGTTATGTATTTACTTAAAGTGAAAAGAAGACTTTACAATTTCTTCTATTATCCAATTACTTTGTTCTCTCTGTATCCTATGTAGAAACGCAGGTAGGCAGGCTGAGGAGCATGCATATGTTGGGAGCTCTATATGGCCACAGTTTTGCAAGAATGCTTTTAATAATGTTATACATTGTGCATAGACTGCTGCTATCTAGTGGTCACAATCATTCCTTTAGAATGCAGCAGCTCCTGCCACTGCAGCAATACTGACTGCTGGTTGAAATAGCAGCCCCACTTGAAGAAAGGCTTTTCTAAGAAAATCCCTCCAGTTTCCTGTCCATTGGGAATACCCCGTGAAGAGGAGTCTGATCATGTTTGCGCTTGCGCTTACTTGCAGGTAGTATTGCAGCCATAGCCTCAGTCACTGCTGACTGTAAAGGGTGTTTGAAACTAGGTGGAAATATCAGTCACTTCACCTTGAGTAACATAAACAGGTGGATGTACCATAGCAGAAGATGTATGGGCCTAAGAATGGCTTTGTAGACCAGAACATAGGCAGATGTTGCAGAGTTGTGCAGGTGGACAAACCGTGACTAATTTGCATAACAAACATTTGTCGGCAGGGACAATGAGTTCTGAGGGACCCCCTCTGAAAGACTGACATCAGTAGTGGCAGCTACACTACTGACCCCCCGCACTGGCAGGGACACTTAATCAGACAAAGTAAGAAAAGAGTGGGGGAAAGAGCCAGATATGATGCACGTGTTGGGAGTTCTATATAACAGCAGTTTGCAAGAATGTTTTTAACAATGTTATACATTGTGCATAGACTGCTGCCTCTAGGGTCACAAGCATTCTTGCAAAACTGCTGCCATATAGAGCTCCCGACATGTGCATTCTCCTCAGCCTGCCTACCTGCATGTCTGCATAGGATACAGTGAGAACAAAGCAATTTGAAAATTGAAGCAAGTTCTCTTCAACAAATACTGCCATGATAACTAACTACGGGCAGGATTACAATCCTTTAGAAAAGTTTATTTTGTGATTTTTTTCTAGCAAAATTCACCATTAAAGTCTATGTGAATTTCTGTAGATACATCATTTGATCAGCTTTTCTAAAGGATTTTGATCCACCCCTAAATTTGATAATTGAAGTAAATTTGAAAAAAAAAATTAACTTAAAGGGACACTATACCCAAACATGTTCTTTCATGATTAAGGTAGAGAATATAATTTTAAACAACATTCCACTTTACTTCTATTACCTAATTTGCTTTATTCTTTAGATATACTTTAATGAAGAAATAGCAATGCACACAGTGAACCAATCACAGGAGGCATCTATGTGCAGCTACCAATCAGCAGCTTCTAAGCATATCTAGATATGCTTTTCAGCAAAGACTATCAAGAGAATGAACCAAAATAGATAATAGAAGTAAATTAGAAAGTTGATTATAATTGAATGCGTTTTCTAAATCATGAGAAAAAAAATTGGGTTTCATGTCCCTTTAAGTGTGCATGACAACCACGTGCTGTTACTCAGGGGGAGGAGCTCATCATGCCCCCCCCCCTGCACTGGTGGTCAAGTGGAACTGGATTATCAATGGAATCCAGGGAATCTGCTGATGTCACCACACCAAAGCAAAACAGGACTTATAGGGACAGTAAAGTCAAAATTAAACTTTTATTATTCAGATTGAGCAGCAATTTTAAGCAACTTTCTGATTTACTCCTATTATCAATTTTATTTAATTCTCTTTGTATCTTTATTTGAAAAAGCAAGAATGTAAGCTTAGGATCTGGCCCATTTTAGGTTAAAAACCTGGGTAGCTCTCTCTAATTGGTGGCTACCCAGGTGCTGAACCAAAAATGGACTGGCTTCTAAGCTTACATTCTTGCTTTTTCAAATAAAGATACAAAGAGAACAAAATAAAATTGATGATAGGAATAAATAAGAATGTTGCTTAAAATTGCTGCTCTAACTGAATCATGAAAGTTACATTTTGACTAGACTATCCCTTTAAGGGAGCTGGATAACACTTAAGTTTTCAAACCCCTTGATCTCAGCTCCTTTAAAGGGCCACTAAAGTCACAATTAAAGTTTCATAATTCAGATAAAGCAGCAATTAAAAAAAACAAAATCCAATATTCTTCCATTACAAACATGTATATTCTTTTTATATGCACACTTTTTGAGGCTCCAACTCTTATGGAGCATGTGCAAACGTACACCGTATATACATATATGCATTTTGTGATTGGCTGATGGCTGTCACGTGATACAGGGGGTGGAAAATTGGATGAAATCTGCCTGACAAAAAATTATATTGTTCATTTCCAATTCAAAGTAAGTGCTATTGTATTTTCTTTAAAGGGACATGAAACCCAAAAAATTATTTCATGATTTAGGTAGAACAAACTATTTTAAACAACGTTCCAGTTTACTTCTATCATCAAATTTGTTTCATTCTCTTGGTATCATTTGTTGAAGGAGCAGCAATTCACTACTGGTTTCTAACTGAACACAATGGGTGAGTCAATGACAATCGGCATATATATGCAGCCACCAATCAGCAGCTAGAACCTAGGTGTTTTGCTGCTCCTGAGCTTTCCTAGATAAACCTTTCAGCAAAAATTTAAAATTGCACGCTCTGTCTAAATCATGAATGCCTAATTATGACTTTACTGTCCCTTTAAATTGTGTATCTTGTTTAAGCACATATTTAAAAACAATATAATAAAAACTTACAGTTTCCCACACTGTTTGCAGGCTGGGGGTCTTTGGGCACTTATAGCAGGTCATTAAAAAGGTCAAGAGACCCCAGCACCTTTGTTTTAAAGGCTAGAAGCCCCTCTATAAAATAAAGCTCCTATACAGGTTTTAATAGCCAGGTTATCGCTGTGATTATAGGGATCACCTTTTATAAATATGCATTTATTTGAGTACGGCCTCATGGGCTATGTGCAGATCAAAGTTAAATACATATATACGAAGGTAGTCCTTATTTATATGAGGATAACACCTTTTATTAACTATAGAATTTAAAAAAACAGACAGAGACAATTATTATTTTATTAAAGTGATGGTAAACTCTCCCCTTTTTAAAATCAGATCTGGAATGCAAGCGCTATTTTAGATAGAGTTTTATTCATCATGTGCAATGAAGATGCGCTATAACTTAGTTATTAATATAGATATGAAATTCAAATACCCCACGTTACACCACCCACTTCAAAAGTCAATTTTCCTGTCAGCTAAATGATTGAATTACTCTCCAATCAATGCTCTAGCTACAACAAAAGTGCCAGATGGGGAGAGCGCTGATTGGACAACAATTCAATCTGTTAGCTCACAGAAAATTTTACTTTTGAAGTGGGCGGAGGAGCATGCAGTATTTGAATTTCATATCTATAATAAAAAGTAAGTTATACTGCATCTTCATTACATTTAATGAATTAAACTTCATCTAAAATAGTGCTTACATTCCAGATCTGATTTTAAAAAGGGGAGAGTTTACCATCACTTTAAATAATTGTATGGTTTGCATCTTCTGGGTCTGTTGAATAAAACAATAAATAATATGTTTGCATTTCTCATTGAAAAATTACCTATAGTAAAACAGCTCAGCACAGGGGTGAAAATGGTTCAGTAGTTAGGGGTTAAGTCGCATGCACTCTCTAAATCATGACAGGGACATCAAACAATATTGTAGTCCTCATTGTGCACTGGGGCAAGTGCTCCTAGATCAAGACTCTGGGCGTGAATGATCTATCGACTAAAACTTCCTAAAATGTTTATTTTTGTTAACATTTTAATTTGCTTATTAAAACTTAAAGAAATCACTTATATTTGAAGGAAGTCACTGTACATCACTATAAAATAAAGCACTCTAGGGATATTATACAATTATGCTTTGTTATATTTATATACTTATTTATTTTTAGGATTATATCTTTTTATCTTTGTTATGATTTTTTTTTATATAATTCTCTTCATCACACGAGACCTGATATATACAAGGATACATAAAATTACATTTAGGGCTCCATGTACTAAGCCGTCAATTCATCCATCATTGTAGACGCGGATAAACTCGCCGTTACTCGCCGCGGGCGAAATGGTGTCCGCTGTCGCTATGTACTAATAATCCCCCAAAAAATAGACACGTCTAGCCCGCTGCGAGCAGTGGCGGAATATTGATAAATTTGACGCCTCGCTCGCCGCGACTATTTTGTGCAGTATGCAGCAAACCAATATAATTTTTGCAACTTTCTCAAGTGCATACTGCATAGCACCACCAGAATGATCAAGATATCGAAACCGCATTTTCAAACCGCATGTACATGAGTACCCTCCATCTCCTAATAGAAGATATAAAAATAATTATAAAGATTGACAACAATACAAATTTAAAATATACAGATTACTCTTTAATTACAGTCGACAAATTGGGCGCAATTTATGTACATGGAAATGAGAGACAAATTAGACGCCAGTTATGCATGGAAATGAGAGACAAATTAGACGCCAGTTATCCTTACCTAGAAGCCATCCTTCAGGCATATTTCCGTCCGAAATGAACAATGTAAGTACAAGGCTGATATTACTGCCTTTTATATATGTCTAGACTGGCGTTAAGAGTGACTTTCCTATTGTTTTGTACCTTGCCCGCCACCTAAAAGGTGGCGAGGCAAAAATAACGAGGTGGGAGCGGAAATTGTCGCGAGCGGACAAATAGATTTTTTAGTACATTCGTTTTTGGCGAGTTGGTGGTCAAATGTGTGTAATTACAGTGAAAAATGGAGAGGTAGCGAGGTTTGGCGGATAAGTACGCTGGCAATTTTAAAGATGCGAGTTTGAACATAGTTGACGACTTTGTACATATCAGTTTGCGAGTTTTGACGCGAGATTTGTTGCGGGTAGCTCGCTGACTGCTTAGTACATGGAGCCCTTAATATCTGCTGTTCTACTTTTGTCTGTTAAAGGGACATTCCGGTCAAACATTTAATGTACTTAGATTATTTACATCTTTGAAAAGAAACATATTTGCAATATACATGTAGTCGCAAAAGTGCTTCTAATAAAAGTTATAACTTTTTTAGTGTTAACATTTTTCTCTGCACGTGCATGTGAAGCATAGCTAGATATTCACAGTGCACCAGCATTTTAAATACTGCAGCTGCTGAGAGCATCAGTGGGGATTGTATCATGTCAGCAGTTAACAAATTGAGTCATTACCAGATAGTACAAGCACCTTAGGCTCTCTGAGCTAGTGTTGTGTTTAAAATGCTGGTGCACAGAGCATACTTAAATACACTTTTGAAACAGCTATAGCATTTACTAGAAGCATTTTTGCTAATACATGTATATTGAAAAAACTCTTCTATTCAAAACTCAAATGCATCCATGTGGATTCCAGTTTTGTCTGGAATATTCCTTTAAATGTTATCTTTTTCTAGATATTAATGATTTATGCACTGTATGGCAGTTTGGGGTTTTTTGGCTTCTCTTCTAAAGCACTTAATAAAGCCGTAGTTTGAATTAATACAACTAGCAAATAATAATCAAGTCTAATAAAAAATAAATCTATATACAGTCATTACTGCCGTCTTTTCAAGGGGATTTTGTAAAGGTTTTTCTCACACCTTCGCACAAGCATAAAATACAAGCCCAAAGATCAAAAGTGAAACATGATAGCTAATTAATTCAATCTTCATAATAACTGGCTAATGTGCTTAAATAACACCTTTTTGTTCAACCATTAATATCAATTCCTGACATCTGTGCAATTAATTAACGTTCAAGCACTTCGTTGTAAACACATATGACAATTTTGATGACTGAATTTAATCTGAATTAAGGGTTTCTCATAAAAAAGTGCAATTTTAGAAATATTTGTAAATTTCGATTTAATAAAAAAATATATTGTTTTTCTTAAAGGGATATAATAGTCACAATGGGAATGTGCATGAGTGCAATTTAATTTTTAATAGATGCATGTTTACAATATACTTGTAATAGCAAAAAATATCTCTAGTGAAAGCTATCACTGTTTCAGTGGCATATGCACAAACGTTCCTGGTTCTTTCTTTGGTAAAACACCCAGATGGGGAAACCATAACATATAGGAACGATTGCTACAAATAAACAACCTTCCTCCCTAAATAAACTTTTTTTTTTCTGTAACAAGTCTGAGTTGCCCGTGCTATTTGCTATTCGTCTCCATTTAAAAATATTGTGCAACATTTACATTTATTTTCGTTAAACAAATGCAAATGTTCCTTTGCTACAGGTGAAAAGGTTTGCCTGCAGCGTAAAATACCTTCTCCTTTAGTGTAGGCCCTGGGAGTCGCTGCGCTAAGCCTCCTATTATTGCGGCTGGAGAGCTATGAAGAAGAGAACAGGATTAGTCTGTTCATTGTCTGGAACCAAACTTGCAGGAGATACAATGAATATGGGTGTTAGGAACAGGCCAAGATCACTACCAGATCAGAAGAACAACCAGCACTCAAGGATAATCCAGGAAAATAGTCAAAGTCAGACTCAATACTAGAGTATCCGTCAGAGCCAAATGTCACAGCAGAAGGAACAGACAAAACAATAGTCAAAGTTTTGTTCCAGAAGTCAACAGACAGTAAATCAGTCCTCAGTAGTTCAGGGTATAGCCTTGGAGTATAAACCAGAAATGTGAGAAGGGATGAAAACCAGTAAAGCAGATCAGATACAAAAAGCCAGGACTTCCATAAGAATAACCAAGCACTGATAGGGGCCTTTTAACACCTCCCCCATAGGTCTTGGTGCTAAAACAACTATTTCTGACATTAAAGGGACATGAAACCCAAAATTGTTCTTACAGGATTCAGATAAAGCAGCCGATAGATCTCAGTTAAATTAGAGCAGGGAAGAAGGACTGCTCTAAACCCGACAGGACAGAGCGCACTGCAGGAGTCCAGGTGCACTATGTTTGATCTGGGTAGTGCATAGAAGAGGAACAGTGGCGCTCTCCATTCCTGGTTCTTCAAGGCTTAGCGTTGGTGCATTAAATGTCTCTGTGGTTTCCTCTGACGGTTGTTAAGCGCCTTCTCTGCACTCTCTCCTGTTGGCTTTGAGAGTTTGTGCGTGGACGCAAAGAGGATGTCTGATAGACCTTTTCTTGGAAGGCTTTTGTTCTACCTGTCCTCAGATAAGCCCTATATTACATCACAAAGACCCCACCCCTAAACCTATAAATCTACCTGTTTTCTCTCAGTCTGTTCATGGAAATTCAGTATCATGCTAGAATTTTAAATCCAAATTATACAGAAAAAAACAGCATATTATTACACCACACTATGTAATTATCAAGAAAGTATATTGTACATTAAATTTAAAGTCCAATAAAAGTACTGAACCAACCTTCACTAAGCAAACATGAATTATGTCAGTTTGAGCAGCTCTGAAGTAATTGATGGTAATATCAGGTAGGCGATCCCAAGCCTAAAGACATCTCCACCAAACAGCAACTAAAACATACTTCACCCAGAGATCTTCAAATAGGCACCAGACAGAGAGCGCTAGCAATGGGCCAGGACTGTAGGTAGCATATCTGGCACAACCTCGGGATTACTCCAAACAAACAAACTTAATTCACTTCACTACATTAGAAGAAGTCTATTAAAGTGCCTCAATGATGGATGTAGGCTATCTAGTAGCCAGTTAGTAGCACTCTACATAATTCAAGGTGTCTAGGATAAGTCAGCTCAAAGCTCCCAGTGGGGGTAAGCACTGTCAGAAAAAATGTGCAAAAATTGTACCTTTAGGGGTACAACTGCTTGTCACTGGGGCATTACCCTCAAAGGTAAACCCACTGTACACTTTTAAATGGGCACATATGGGTTCCCTTGCAGATTGTACATTTTAAAGGCAAATATGTAACTTTGGTTACTAAATTGGAACTCTATGGAGCCATAATGTACCCTTAAAAATGGTGCAAATTTGACCTTTTAAGGATACTGCCCCAAACAAATTTATACTGAACACAACATATTAAAAATGTTGTTATATCAAATGTATTAAATATCATTCAAATATGTAATCACCAGCTGTGCTCCTTGCTCAGAAAGTATTTGTATAGCTTTAAATATTAATTTAAAAAAAAACACAGTAATCTTATCACAGAAGTTTCATGGTTTTGCAAAGTGTGGCCTAAATGCAAGACCCAAACTCTGCCACTTGCATTCCTGGGGAAACCAGGTAGAACAAACTGTTCCAAAAGCAACTTCAAGAAGGGCTATTTCACTCTGTACTAGACTCTAACAACACACCATTTAACTTATGGTGACACACACCAAAACATAAACATAGCGAAAACATATAGAAAACAACATAATAAAATATAACTCTAACAAAAGGAAGGGGGATTCAGGAGAGGGATAAACTATAAAATATATGCAAATTAGTCTTTTTCCCCACTACACATTTTGGTGATGAACCTTCTATGAATAGATGGCGCTGTGTTACACTATGTCCAGGAACTTTCAACCAATAGATGGCGCTATGGCATGTTACACAATGTCCATGTATGTAGCTCTTGTTTATTTATAGAGTTTAAAATTATTTGTTTTCTTTGAAATTTAAGTTAATATATTTAAAAATCAGAAAACATGGAGGGGCGCCTCATGTGCAGATCAACCAATGGAAACAGATCCAAAAAATAATAATAGTGTAGCCAAATGGGCACTCACATTTATGGAAAGCACCCTAATGTGCTAGCAGCAGCAGATTTATAACTCAGGGTGTATCAGTTCACCCTCTCCTGGTAGCAGCAACCGACCAACTTTAGGATGCAGGATACACAGGAACACAGTGGGGGCTCCACAGCAAACAAATGAAGGGGCTATCTATTAGCTTAAGTTAAAAAACAATTTATTTTAAAAACAATTAGCATTCAGTGAAAAGGGGACATTTGCGATAATGCCCCTATCATGCAACGCGTTTCTCGGCTTAGTAAGTAGTCCTTTTATCAGGCATATCGCACCTAGTAATGATAAAATCCTTTTAAATGCTAACAAAGCTAAAAAATTGTAACCAGCCCATTCTGGGCGTGTTTAAAACATGTGGAAAAATTAACAAGTCAAACAGCTGATTTGCTTTAGTAAGCTAATACACATAATTAATATGTTAATACCTTGTATATCCATAGATCCATTCTAAAGATAAATCCTAAACGTAACATTCAGGCGATATCACATAAAATGTAAAAGAGGTATATTGTAACATCTATAACACAACATTCTAATAATATCATATAAAAATACATATATGTTATGTAATACTGTCCCAAATGGCACATCGATATAATAGAATCCTTAAACCAGTATTTATTAAATAAATGTTTATAAATTCAACTTTATTTGTTATCTGGTTTCTTACCTGCGAGTATAGCGGAATTTTCCGTTTACACCATATTTGGTAAAAAATGTGGACAAACATTCATTCTCAAGTATGCACAAACATCTAGGAGATATTTAGTGAACATTTTTTGTCACATTAACAATAGAGTCACAGTTTAGTTTATAACGGAGCACTAAGATAAGTGTCACATCTTTAGCCTAAGCGGAATACATCCGCAAATCAAATACATCACTATATTATGTTTAGGATATATATAGTGGGGGGTTTTCTTATACCACATATTTGGTGAAAAATGTGCACAAACATTCACCCTTGAGTTTGCACAAACATCTAGGAGATATGTAGCGTATGATTGGATTTAGGAATTTATCATAGTACTTACCATATGGGTAAGTGCAGGTAAAAAAACAGATAACAAGTAAGGTTGAATTTATAAACATAGCTTTGATACAAATTATCATTAAGAAAAGTTTAATTAACAAATACTGGTTTAAGGATTCTATTATATTGACATATGCCATTTGGGACAGTATTACATACCATATATGTATTTTCATATGATATTATTAGAATGTTGTGTTATAGATGTTACAATATACCTCTTTTACATTTTATATGATATCGCCTGAATGTTAAGTTTAAGATTTATCTTTAGAATGGATCTATGGATATACAAGGTATTAACATATTTATTATGTGTATTAGCTTACTAAAGCAGATCAGCTGTTTGACTTGCTAATTCTTCCACATGTTTAACACACGCCCAGAATGGGCTGGTTACAGTTTTTTAGCTTGGTAACATTTAAAAGGACTTTATCATTACTAGGTGCTATATGCCTGATGAAACGGCTACTTACTAAGCCGAGAAACGCGTTGCATGAGATTATCACAAATGTCCCCTTTTCACTGAATGCTAATTGTTTTTAAAATAAATTGGTTTTTAACTTAAGCTAAGTGATAGCACCTTCATTTGTTTGCTGTGGAGCCCCCACTATGTTCCTGTGTATCCTGCATCCTAAAGTTGGTTGGTTGCTGCTACCAGGAGAGGGTGAACTGATTCACCCTGAGTTATCAATCTGCTGCTGCTAGCACATTAGGGTGCTTTCCATAAATGTGAGTACCCATTTGGCTACACTATTATTATTATTATTATTATTATTATTATTATTATTATTATTTGGATCTGTTTCCATTGGTTGATCTGCACATGAGGCGCCCCTACATGTTTTCTGCTTTTTAGTACCCTCTGGAGTTTCCTGTGAGGAGGAGAGCAGCCACTTTTAAATGTTTTCTTCCATGGAAAGACGTACAGGACTGCATAGTTGTTGCACAACATCTTACCTTGGAGACTATTGTAACATATTTTACTTATTTGCATCACTATAAAAATATTGACTGCACTCTGACAGAGCACCCTCTCTGTTCTGTTTTGTTTTTAAGTTAATATATTTGCTTTATGTGTAAGAGTTATCATCTTGATGCTCTAAATATAAATATTAAAATAATAATTAAGTGCTTGTGTGCTATTTAAAACTAGCAACACAGCGTCATTGAAGATTTGGGTTGTTAAGTATTTTTTGTTGCTTTGTTCACCTCTTGCATATAACCAACAACCATTGAACATTAATATTTTGCTGTACAACATGTATGTTGAATTTATTTTAGGTGATTGCCAGTTATTTATATGGACTTGCAGGGTTTGGCAGCCTTGAACCACCCATCCCCCTCAACCTTTTGGTCACACAAGTAATTGCGCCTTTTTTGAGTTATAAAATGGTACAGACATGGACCCTTTGACAGTTGGAAACATATGTGTACCTTATTTACCCATAAATGGTAAATATTAGTTCCTTAAGGTGTAATTATGACCCATTGAGGGTACAACCACAGCATTTGTACCCAAAGGGGCCGAATTATCATTGTCTTGCGGACATGATACATTGTAGCGTATCATGTCCGCCAGACATCGCTGAATGCCGACAGCATACGCTGTCAGCATTTAACATTGCACAAGCAATTCTAGTGAATTGCTTGTGCAATGCCACCCCCTGCAGATTCGCTGCCAATCGGCCACTAACAGGGGGTGTCAATCAGCGCGATCGCATAGGATCGAGCGGATTGATGTCCGCAGCTTCAGAGGAGGCGGACCAGTTAAAGGGACAGTCTACACCAGAATTTTTATTGTTTTAACAGATAGATAATCCCTTTATTTACCCATTCCTTAGTTTTGCATAACCAACACAGTTATATTAATATACGTTTTACCTCTGTAATTACCTTGTATCTAAGCCTCTGCAAACTACACCCTTAGTTCAGTTCTTTTGACAGACTTGCATTTTAGCCAATCAGTGCTGGCTCCTAGGAGCTCCACGTGCGTGAGCACAGTGTTATCTATATGACACACATAATACCCTCTAGTGGTGAAAAAACTGTCATATTAGCATATGAACCCAGGTTTAGCTTTCAACTAAGAATACCAAGACAACAAAGCAAAATTGGTGATAAAAGTAAATTGGAAAATTGTTTTAAATTACATGCCCTATCTGAATCATGAAAGTTTATTTTGGACTAGACTGTCCCTTTAAGGAGCAGCGGTCTTAAGACCACTGCTTCATAACTGCAGTTTCCAGCGAGCCTAAAGGCTTGTGCGGAAACAGGGGCATCAGGGGCCGTTCGGGCCCTTGATAAATCAGCCCCTAAGTGTTCACAAACGGACCCCAATGTACCCTTTTTTCTGACACTGTGGGTTAAAAGTAATATGACTCCTGAAAACTTGCATATATCTCCCCAGCTTCAACCAGATGCCAGATCACCAAGTTACATATATAATTTTATTTTTCTGCTGCTATAATGTAAAGTGCTGAAGACTCATATACCACACAAATAACATATTTATATTAATAAACTTTATAACATTTAAACCTCTACATTTCTGCCTGTCTCTAAGCCACTACAGGCCGCCTCTTATCTCAGTAAATTTTGACAGTTTTTTACAGTTAGACAGTGCTAGTTCATGTGTGCCATACAGATAGCATTGTGCTCACTCCCGTGGAGTTATTTAGGAGTCAGCATTGATTGGCTAAAATGCAAGACTGCCAAAAGAACTGAAATAAGGGGGTGGTCTGCAGAGGCTTGGATACAAGGTAATCACAGAGGGGAAAGTGTATTAATATAACAGTGGTGGTTATGCAAAACTGGGGAATGGGTAATAAAGGGATTATCTCTTTTTAAACAATACATTTTTTGGAGTAGACTGTCCCTTTAACTATGTGTTTAACTTTGTGGGGATTAAACAAATAATCATATGCAATTGATAGTGCAAGAGTAATAATACAGTTTCCTTTTGCACTTTTATCTGTCTTGAAATAAAACTGTGACATTTATTAGCAACCTCGGGCCTCCCTCTGCTCTCAAATCAACCAGAATACACAACAGAACAGAAATATTACATGTAAATCATTTTGCAGCCCAGAGATATTTTCTGCACAAATAGGACCAGACCCAAATGCAGCTGGTCTGTGTGATGCAGTAATTGGAGTCCCACAGTAGTGTTATTATTCTGAATATTAAAGTCAGAAACAACACAACAAATATGAGTTACTGTGGTCATATCTAATTAAGCTAGTTACTTTCTATGTATGGGAGGAAGCCTTATCCTTCCTTTACAATGTTTTATAGTGTGTAATGTTACCTGTCTGCAGAGAGATCCTCAAAAGGACCATTAACTACAGTAGAATTGTATAATTAACACGTGAATAATAAAAAGACAATACAATAGCAGTTACTCTGAATTTTAAATTAGCAGTAGAATTTTTTCCTTTCCTCACATTTCAAAAATTGACTTCAATTTGCCAGCCCCCTGTATCACGTGACAGCCATCAGCCAGTCACAGACTCATACACATATAATCTGAACTTTTGCACATGCTCAGTAGAAAATGGCACCTCAGAAAGTTTGCAAATAAACTTTGACAATGGAAGTATATTGGAAAGTCTCTTAAAACCCCATGCTGTTTCTGAATCATGGAAGTAAATGTTGACTAGTATCCATTTTAGATATGAATCCGGCTTTTTTTTATCTTTCATTATTCAGATAGAGCATGTCATTTTAAACTACTTTTCCTTTTTTTAAATTGTATTCTTTATCTGAATAATGAAGAAAAAATGTGGGTTTTATATCCCTTTAAGTGCTTTTAACAATTTTGAGGTTTGGAAAGAGTCCACTGAGTATGGAAGAGAGCTTCAGTCCTGGGGAACACAAAACAACTCTTGTCTGAGAACATGAAAAACTTTATGTGTAGCAGAGAGGATGAATTGGGTTGGAGAGTACTTAGAGGAAATGTATTGTAGAGTGATTTAAAGGTAAGAACAAGTAATTGAAATGAACTCTGGACATCAGTTGACCCATTTCAGGAATTTATGAAGAGCAGCAAGAGATATTAAACTATATGTACGATAAAGCAGCAGAGCTAAGGATGAACGGCAAACGACTTAGGTAGATGGGTTGTGATTACCAGTTAGTATAGTACAGTAAACACAAATTACGCTGATAATAAGTTAGTGCATGAAAGCTTTTGCCATATATGAGCCTGACACAAACTAGCAAGTTGAGAGATGTGAAGTTTAAAAGGAAAGATGACAACAAAGCGACGCCCCTGGATACAGTTAGGCAAATAATGTATTGAGGTTTAGGGAATGGGGTAACATTCAGGAGAACATGGATGAAAGGTATTTGGTGACATTAGATAAAAGCTCAGAGTGACGGTGGAAAACAAAGCCAAATTAGTGGATAGAAGTTGCCAGTAAAAGGGTCAATAAAGAGAATAGGAACACTGAACAGATGTTAGAGGACACTTAAAGGGATATTAAACACTAAATAAATGCTAGATAAAATGATGCCGTTATAGAAAATATTAGTCTGTGAATAACATGTAGATGTTTTATTATTTTTTAAAATATTGACAAAATAAGTGTAAAGTTGTAATTAGTGATGTCGCGAACCTAAAATTTTCGGTTCGCAAATCGCGGACTCGAACTTCTGGTATTGTTCGCGAACACGCGAACCGCCATTGAATTCAATAGGCAGGCAAACTTTAAAACCTACAAGGACTCTTTCTGGCCACAATAGTGATGGAAAAGTTGTTTCAAGGGTCCTAACACCTGGACTGTTGCATGCTGGAGGGGGATCCCTGGCAAAACTCCCATGGAAAATTACATAGTTGATGCAGAGTCTGCTTTTAAGCCATAATGGGTCTAAATCAACTAACATTCCCAAAGTGGCTGTCTCAAAACATGCCGGACAGAAGATAGATTGATAGTGATAGATAGGATAGATAGATAGATATACATAGATTGATAGTTAGATAGAATCGATAGAAGAGAAATAGATAGATTTGTTAGATATATAATTACCCTAATAAATTCTAATAATCAAACATGCGTTCTTGGACCCAACTAGCTTGTGTCAATTAGTACTTTTCTTAGCACTTTAATCCCTGTTCCCCCCCCCCTATCGGGGGAGTTCTATATGGCCTGCCAGATTACCCTGAAAAATTATAATAATAAGACATGTGATCTGCTACCTATTTTAACGAGGTTGTGTTTTAAGTACTACCATTCTTAGCACTTTAATCTCTGTAACTCCCCCTATTTGGTGAGGTCTATACGGCCTGGATGATTACCCATACAAAATATAATAATAAGACATCTGCTCTTGGTCTGCGACCCATGGTAACTATGTTGTGTTAATTAGTAATGTCCTTCGCATTTTAATAGCTGTTACTCATACTCACCCTATCGGTGGAGGTCTATATGGCCTGCATGATTACCCTTACAAAATATAACAACCAAACATATGCTCTGGGACCCATGGTAAGTAGGTTGTGTTAAGTAGTACTGTTCTTTGCATTTTCATACCTGTTACAACACCAAATGGTGGCAGGTCTATCTGGCCTTCATGATTAGCTGCACCCAAACTCAAAAAAAAGCTGAGTGGTCTTAGACTAACACCCATGGCTAACTCTGTTGTTTCAATTAGTACTATTCTTAGCACTTTCATCCCTGTTACGGGCGGTCTACATGGCCATCATGATTAGCCGAACAAAATACTACAATCCAACCTTTGCTCAGTCTTCATAGGCCCTTCATTGTCTGTATTTTGATAGTACAGTTCTTATTATTTTTATAGCTGATACAACACCGAATGTTGTCAGCTCTATATGGCCTGCATGATTAGCTGCACCCAATACAAAAATAAATCCAAGCGGTCTTGGATTAACACCCATGGCTAACTCTGTTGTTTCAAGTAGTACTATTCTTAGCACTTTCATCTCATCATCCCTGTTACTTCCAGGACTCTCGGTGTTGGTGGTCTACATGGCCATCATGATTAGCCTAACCAAATACTACAATCCAACCTTGGCTCAGTCTTCCTAAGGCCCTTCATTGGCTGTATTTTGGTAGTACTGTTCTTATTACTACATGGTGGTCTACATGGCCATCATGATTAGCCTAACCAAAAACTACAATCCAACCTTGGCTCAGTCTTCCTAAGGCCCTTCATTGGCTGTATTTTGGTAGTACTGTTCTTATTAGTTTAATAGCTGATACGACACCGAATGTTGTCAGCTCTATATGGCCTGCATGAATAGCCGCACCCAAAGCCAAAAAAAAGCCAAGCCGTTTTGCACTAACACCCATGGCTAACTCTGTTGTTTCAAGTTCTAATATTCTTAGCTCTTTCATCTCATCATCCCTGTTACTTCCAGGACTCTCGGTGGTGGTGGTCTACATGGCCATCATGATTAGCCTAACCAAATACTACAATCCAACCTTGGCCCAGTCTTCCTAAGGCCCTTCATTGGCTGTATTTTGGTAGTACTGTTCTTATTAGTTTAATAGCTGATGCGACACCGAATGTTGTCAGTTCTATATGGCCTGCATGAATAGCCGCACCCAAAGCCAAAAAAAAGCCAAGCGGTTTTGCACTAACACCCATGGCTAACTCTGTTGTTTCAAGTTCTACTATTCTTAGCTCTTTCATCTCATCATCCCTGTTACTTCCAGGACTCTCGGTGGTGGTGGTCTACATGGCCATCATGATTAGCCTAACCAAATACTACAATCCAACCTTGGCCCAGTCTTCCTAAGGCCCTTCATTGGCTGTATTTTGGTAGTACTGTTCTTATTAGTTTAATAGCTGATACGACACTGAATGTTTTCAGCTCTATATGGCCTGCATGAATAGCCGCACCCAAAGCCAAAAAAAAGCCAAGCGGTTTTGCACTAACACCCATGGCTAACTCTGTTGTTTCAAGTTCTACTATTCTTAGCTCTTTCATCTCATCATCCCTGTTACTTCCAGGACTCTCGGTGGTGGTGATGATTGACAATTTTTGCAATACTGTTAACAGAAATATTATTGCTGACAACAATTGGCTAGGTGGGAAAGTGCTATTCAATGGCACCAGCAAACTGAGGATTCAAATCACAGCAACTATTACCAAAAATTTTAATTTTTAATTATTAGAATACTGTCACAACAAATATGATTGGTGTAAATATTTTTTAAGTAGGCCTGGCACACAGGCTTGGAAGGCTGTAGAAAAGTGCAATTCAAAGACACGAGCAAACTGAGGATTAAGATCAACACTAAAAAATTTTTTTATTTAAATTAATAACTATACTGTCTGACTGTGACAACAATTATGATTGGTGTAAATAGTTGGCTAGACGGCCTGGCACAAAAGGCTGGCAGTGGCAGGCAGGAGGTAAATGAAATTCTATGGCCCTAGGAGACTGAATATTTGCAGTCCAAAAAATTATGTTTTTTTTTATTTTTTATTACTGTTACAAGAATTGTGATTGGTGCCACTAATTGGCTACTTGGGCCTGGCAGACAGGCTGGCAGATATGAGTCGTGGATGGTAGGTAGGGCAGCAATTTAACACAGTATGCTGTGTAAGTGACAAAAACACAGGACTGATAGAAAATTAAGTTACATTACACTAGCAAAATATTTTAAAATTTTAGATTTTAATATTAAAATTATGTTAAGAAGTGCAATGCCCATATGACTCTATGAGTGGTCGCACTGGCTGGCTGCTACGTAGGGCAGCAATTATAACAACAGTATGCTGTGTAAGTCAGATAGACAGTTAGACACAGGCCTGATAGAAAATACAATTAGATTACACTAGCATAATGATTTAAAGACTTTTTTTTGGAAATTTTAAGAAAAAGGTTAGGCACATACATATCGTCGTGGCTGATAGCCTTGGAAGGGCAGCTATTAAAAACAGTAGGCTCTGTATGTCGGATACACACACGCCTGATAGAAAATACTATTAGATTACACTAGAAAAATGATTGAAATTATTTTTTTTGGGGGGGGAATTAAAAAAAGGTTAAACACATATGAGTCGTGGCTCATAGACTAGGGAGGGCAGCAAGTAAACACAGTAGGCTCTCTATGTCAGCAAAACACACAGGCCGGATAGGAAATTATATTAGATTACACTAGCAAACAAATTTAAACTATTTTTTTTTTTATATTAAAATTAAGGTGAAAGAAAAATAGATATGAGTGCTGGGTGGCTGCCTGGCACAGACCAATTAACCAAAAGACTGAAAAAAAAGAGGTATATTAATGCTGAGTGAGCCTGACAGACACAGGCATGATAGTAAATGTAATTAGATTACACTAGAAAAATATTTTTTTGTGTTTTTTTTTTAAATTAAAAATAATGTTATAAACGGATATTAACACTGGTGGCTGCTGGCTGGCACAGAGCAATGAACCAGTGTGTGACACTGGCCTGATAGAAAATGAAAAACAAATTACACTAGAAAAATAATTATATTTTTGGGTTAGTTAAATTTAAACTAATGTTGTTAGGGAGATATCAGTGGTGGCAGTAGTCACAGCATATGCTGTGAGCCTTAAACACACAGCTGAAAGCCAGGCAAATGCTAATAAAAAAACAAAAAAAAAAAAAAACGGCACGAAATATAGCCCTAAAAAGGGCTTTTTGGGGTGCTGTGCTTGCAGCAGAGATGAGTGGAGTCCTTCTGGACTGTAAATACACTAGCCTAGCTATGTTTTTCCTATTAATGTCAGGAGCAAAAACACAACACGTCCTCTCATTAAAAAAGCAAGGTCGTTATGAGTCTAAAATGGCGGATTCCGAGTAGCTGGGAGTGTCTGTGAGGGAGTGTCTGATGTTGATTGGCTCTAATGTGTCAGGCGGCTGTGACATAAAGGGTCAAAGTTTCCACAATGATGACACATAGGGGCGGATCGAACATCGCCATGTGTTCGCCCACAAACGCGAACGAGAACAACCTATGTTCGCTGTGAACCGTTCGCGGGCGAACAGTTCGGGACATCACTAGTTGTAATGTCTATAAACCAATGGGAGCTGCCATGTTGTAACTAGGGTTACCTTCTCTGCTGTGGCCAATTAGGGACAGTTATAAATTAGTCACTAGAGTGTGCAGCCAATGGCTGTGTGGAATAAAAGTGTTCTGCACTTCCATGTCTAACAGGAACTGAAAAACTCACAATTTAATAATTTAATTACACGAAAAATGGACAAATAAATAATGAAAGTATATTGCAGAGTTTTTATATATATATATATATACGATTTATCATTTTATATTACCATCTCACCTTTAAAGGGACGTTGTACACTAGATTTTTCTTTGCAGAAATGTTTTGTAGATGATCCATTTATATAGCCCTTCTTGGAGTGTTTTTGTAACAATGTATAGTTTTGCTTATTATTTAATAACATTGTGCTTTTTTTCAGATTCCAACCTAGCCCCAAAGTATCAGATGTAGAACCAGGTCTACAGATTCCAGCTGCTATTGTTTTTTTATCTGTCTTTTCATATGCAGGGAAGTGGGGGAGTGTCTGTTCTTTCTGTTTTCCAAGCCCCTTTCAGTGGGTGTACCAGCCTAACCTCATCAACAGTGCTAAACTGGGAGCTTCTAAGTAAGTTTCTAAAAGGTTTTATACTGAATTTTTATATCAGTATCTGTGCATATTATTCTTTATAGTAGTGTCTATTACATGCAGTTATATGAAAATTGGTTTATACTGCCCCTTTAAAGGGACACTCAATAAAATTAAACTTTCATTATTCAGATAGGGCATGCCATTTTAAACAACTTTCCAATTTACTTCCATTAACTAAATGTGCACAGTCTTTTTATATTTTAACTTTTTTAGTCACCAGCTCCTACTGAGCATGTGCAAGAATAAGTGTGTATGCATTTGTGAATGGCTGATTGCTGTCACATGGTACGTGTATGCATTTGCGATTGGCTGATGGCTGTCATATGGTACAGGGGGAGTGGAAAAAGACATAACTTTTAAAATTGTCAGAAAAAAAATCTACTACTCATTTGAAGTTCAGACTATTGCATTGTCTTGTTATCTTGCATTTGCTGATTATGCAAATCTGGTCCTTTAATGATAAAGGAAGAGCAGGAGATACTGTACTAGCCGGTAATGTGCCAGAGAGATTAGGGCGGTAGGAGGAGAACGTGAGCTATTGATGTGAACTGGGATTTTCACAAAAAAAGGATACATTTCCAAAAGTGTTCAACAAAGAGAATTGTGTTTGTACAGATACAAAACATTTTAATTTCTGCAACTGTTTTTGTAAATGGCAAAAAAAAAAGCCGTATTTGCTTCTGATGCCAGCTGAGAATTTGTAGGATGTTAACGGGTTAAAAGTCCTCATTTGTTCTGAGTCTAGTGGGGAGCTTGATGTGATAGGGTGAACGCTTTGTCTCTGAGAAATCACAGTAACACTTTGAACTAACAAAATTACAAAGCTGTAACCTAGAATTATGTCAGCCTTAAAATAAAACAAGCCCATAGAATAGCTGAGCCCAGGGATCCCCGTGGATTCGTCTCACAGAACAAGTCGTGTCTTGCAACCGTTGAGCTGCAGCCAGGGGGATGTGGGATTGTGTCTGTACGTGGGAGATCAAAATACTGTTATACATCCAGTAACCTTTCTTAGCTCTGCTTTTAAAAGATATTTTTATACATTAAACTGAAGGTTTGTTTCTAACAAAAATGTTACATCTACAGAGAAGTGTTGGGGAATAGTTCCTTTCAGTTACTGGAAATACTTTTGCTAAAAAAAATATTTAGCATTGTAATAAAAAATAATCTCTTTGCAAAAAAGCTGAGTAACACGTTCTAGGTAATTATATCAGTACTGATGTTTGCTGTAAGACGTACACAGGAGCTTTACAGCAACTAAAATGTTAGTTATTTATTGTTTAATAAAAACATATGGAAAAAATATTATACTACCATTAAACACATCCACCCACACTTAACAACGCCCCTTTAAAAATAGATGTATAATTAACAGGTGTATTGACCTCCCTAAAATGTGCCTCTCTGTCTCCATTTAACCCTAGAGCAGGGCTCGACAAACCCAGGAACCAGGGAGCCACAGGCTCCGAGAATTTTACCCCTGGCTCCTAATTTTTTGGGTTCTTCTCAATACGTCTGTATACAAATAAATGTATCTGGCTCCTAAAAGTATGTCTGGCTCCTAAATATTCCTACTTTCTCCTAAATTTTAAACAAATTTGTTGACCCCTGCCCTAAAGTGTCAATCGCGTTAATTTATTGTGTCCCTGGAAGTGGGATTTTGGGGCCAAACATGTTAAATTAATGTGTGACAATACTAAACTAATCACTCCTCACTGCAGCTTCTTAGAGATCAGCTTAGGTAGGGTGATGGGGAAGGGACAGCAATGTCATAACCTTTAAAAAAAAATCTAGTTATTTTTATTAAATATTATATAAAAAAAGAATTTATTTTCATTTTGAGTAAGGGATTAGAGGTTCCTAATGGCTTTCACCACACCCTTATCACATCCTCTTTTTACATCTTTCGCCTTCCCTGCTCTACCAAATCCTTATTAGCCAATATCACCCCAATAAACACACTGGAGCAGTCACATTTATTAATTATAGGACAAACCATTGCCTTTATGGCAGAATTATGAGCGACTCACTAATTCTCATCAATCAAAATATATGCAAATTAGTCATTTTTCTCTATAGGCTTGACCCCAGTCTCAACTATTGCTCTGGTGGCTGATCTACAGCTCAGGAGTTTTCCTGGGGTTTGCACAGAGAAGAAGGGTCAGACTAGGTAGCGGGACAGGCCTGGATCTCAAGTTGGTGACCAGTCACCCCTGTTACCATTACAACTGAATTGGATAATGTATTTCTTGATTGATGAGAATTAGTGAGTTGCTTATATTTGGGCAGTTAGTGTTATCTCTATAGTTCCCCCAGCTGGGGTGGTCTCAGTGAACACCCAGGCAAGTACCAATCCCTCTGCCTTGCTTCGTTTCCTGTTGATTCATTTGCCTGCACTATCTTTAAAAAATACATTTGGGCAGTTAGTATTATCTCTTTGGTTAAAGATCCACAGATCCTATAACAAATCTCCCCTATACAAGGACAAGTGTAGCCAGAAAGCAGGGCCTAGACTTCCGTCACTTGAATCCCTGAAAGAACCAGGCAAGACCAACCAAAAAAAAAATACAAAACAAAATATTGCTGTCTATGTTGTGTCATTGAACTCAGGACTAGTCTTTAAGAAAACACCAGTAAACTTATGGTGACATACTTCACATAAGGCATAAACATCCAAGAAAACATTTTGGCAACAATATAATAATAAAATATAACTTTGCCAAAATGAAGGAGGATTCAAGGGGTTATAAACCGTAAAATGAATAGCTATCCATTTGCATTGCCACGCTATGCAAAATATATGAAAATTAGTCATTTTTCTCCTGTACACATTTTGGTGATGACTTTGCAACCAATAGAGGGCGCTGTGTTATACAATGTCCTGACTCAACCAATAGAGGGCGCTGTGTTATGCACTGTCCTGGGGATGATTCAACAGAGTTTGTTGGGCCACACAAGGTCCCTATTGATGGTTGCAGTTCTGTCACATAAATTATCCAAATAAATCAAATAGTAACAACATGACATTGAATAGGGGCCCACGCAGGTGGCTAGACCCTACGCCACTTGTGGCAAGGAAGGGACAGCCAGAAAAAAATTGGTTCGGATCGATTCGGAATTTTTCGAAGTTCGGTTTGGATCGATTCGAATTCGGAAAATTCTGAATCAATTCGTTTCGGATTCATTCGGATTCGAATAAATTCAGCTGCATTCGGTTTGATTCGGTTCGATTCGGTTCGGAAATTCAGCATTTTGGTAAGTGTTAGGTGGGATTAGACTAGTATTATACTGTATATTAGGTGTTAACCTAACATACTGTACAATACTAGTGTAATCCAATGGCCATCCGGTATTACGAGGCTTGGAAGAAGTGAGCGGTAGACCCTCTCCTGTCAAGACTTCTACCGCATTTAAAAGTCAGTAGTTAAGAGTTTTATGGGCTAACACCGGAACAAAAATTTCTTAACTAAAGTGCTAAAAAGTACACTAACACCCATAAACTACCTATTAACCCCTAAACCAAGGCCCACCCCCCACATCGCAAACACTTTAATAAAATGATTTAACCCCTAATCTGCCGACCGGACATCGCCGCCACTTTAATAAATGTATTAACCCCTATACCGCTGCACTCCCGCCTCGCAAACACTAGTTAAATTTTATTAACCCCTAATCTGTCGTCCCTAACATCGCTGACACCTACTTACATTTATTAACCCCTAATCTGCCACCCCCAACGTCACCGCTACTATATTAAAGGTATTAACCCCTAAACCTAAGTCTAAACCTAACCCTAACCCCCCCAACTTAAATATAATTTAAATTAAACAAAATAAATTTAACATAATTAAATAAATTAATCCTATTTAAAACTAAATACTTACCGATAACATAAAACCCTAAGCTAGCTACAATATAACTAATAGTTACATTGTATATAGTTTAGAATTTATATTTATTTCAGAGGCAACTTTGTATTTATTTCAACTAGGAACAATAGTTATTAAATAGTTATTAACTATTTAATAACTACCTAGCTAAAATAAGTACAAAATTATCTGTAAAATAAATCCTAACTTAAGTTACAATTACACCAACACTACACTATCATTAAACTAATTACCTAAACTACCTACAATTACTTACAATTAAATTCAATAAACTAAATTACGAAAAAAAAACACTAAATTACAGAAAATAAAAAAAGAATTACAAGAATTTTAAACTACTTACACCTAATCTAATCCTCCTAATAAAATAAAAAAGCCCCCGAAAATAATAAAATTTCCCTACCCTATACTAAATTACAAATAGCCCTTAAAAGGGCCTTTTGCGGGGCATTGCCCCATAGTAATCAGCTCTTTTACCTGTAAAAGAAAAATACAATACCCCCCAACATTAAAACCCACCACCCACACACCCCTACTCTAAAACCCACCCAATCGCCCCTTTAAAAAACCTAACACTAACCCCCTGAAGATTACCCTACCTTGAGCTGTCTTCACCCAGCCGGGCACAAGTGGTCCTCCATATGGCAGAAGTCTTCATTCGATCGGGGCAGAAGAGGTCCTCCAGGCGGCAGAAGGCTTCATCTAGGCGGCATCTTCTATCTTCATCCTTCCGGAGCGGGTCCATCTTCAATCCAGCCGACGCGGAGCCATCCTCTTCAAATGATGTCCTAACGAAGAATGAAGGTTCCTTTAAATGACGTCATCCAAGATGGCGTACCTTGAATTCCGATTGGCTGATAGGATTCTATCAGCCAATCGGAATTAAGGTAGGATAAATCCTATTGGCTGATTGGATCAGCCAATAGGATTGAGCTCGCATTCTATTGGCTGATTGGAACAATAGTGTTAGGTGTAATTGTAACTTAGGTTAGGATTTATTTTACAGGTAATTTTGTACTTATTTTAGCTAGGTAGTTATTAAATAGTTAATAACTATTGTACCTAGTTAAAATAAATACAAAGTTGCCTGTAAAATAAAAATAAATCATAAGCTAGCTACAATGTAGCTATTAGTTATATTGTAGCTAGCTTATGGTTTGTAAGTATTTAGTTTTACATAGGAATAATTTATTTAATTGTAGTTATTTTATTTAGATTTATTTAAATTATATTTAAATTAGGGGGGTGTTAGGGTTAGACTTAGGTTTAGGGGTTAATAACTTTATTATAGTGGCGGCGACGTTGGCGGCAGCGGCAGATTAGGGTTTAATTAATTTAATATAGTTGCGGCGACGTTGGGGGGGGCAGATTAGGGGTTAATAACTATAATGTAGGTGTCGGCGATGTTGGGGGCAGCAGATTAGGGGTTTATAAGTATAATGTAGGTGGCAGCGGTGTCGAGGGTGGCAGATTAGGGGTTAATAAGTGTAAGATTAGGGGTGTTTAGACTCGGGGTTCATGTTAGGGTGTTAGGTGCAGACATATTTTTTATTTCCCCATAGGAATGAATGGGGCTGCGTTAGGAGCTGAACACTGCTTTTTTGCAGGTGTTAGGTTTTTTTTCAGCCAGCTCAGCCTCATTGTTTCCTATAGGGAAATCGTGCACGAGCACGTTCAGCCAGCTCACCGCTACCGTAAGCAACGCTGGTATTGAGGTGAGATGTGGAGTTAAATTTTGCTCTACGCTCACCTTTTTGCGGCTAACGCCAGGTTTAAAAAGACCTGTAATACCAGCGTTGGCTTAAGGGAGCAGTGGGAAAAAAAGGAGCGTTAGCCCCGCAAGCCTTACCGACAAAAACTCGTAATCTAGCATTAAGGATTTTAAGGATTTTTCAATTGCAGAACTACATGTAATTTTATGTTTGTAGTTTACCAATTGTATATGTGGGTCGGGATAATCTATATACTGTAGATTGCACTAAAAGGAAAACCAAAATGTAGAATATATGAACATCTGGACAATATAAAAAATGGCTTTGAAGGCCACAGCGTATGAAATTGCTGAAAGTGTAAACGTAATCAAAGCTGCAAAGGAATGAAAATTAAAGATGTAAAACAAATAGCAACAAATATGAGTAATGGAGATCCTCTTATTAAACGTAAGTAGAAAGTACTAAATGGATACATTTGCTGGAAAGTATAATATAGATATAGACTTACAAGCTTTTATGATGCAAATATTTTATGATGCAAAATATGTTATATTTTCATTCAAATTTCTTTTTAATCAAATGTGTGTATATATATATATATATATATATATATATATAACTAAGCATTGCAAAGTACAAATTCATAGATGTAAATATACTTTTTAAGGTTTTAAATAGTGGTTGTCGCTTCCCGTTCACGCCACACAAAGTCACATCATGCCGGTATTCTGTCAGAATAGCAAACATATCAGATCTGCAAACAGAAGTGTCGTTCCGTCAGCTGTCTGATAAGAAACACGCACCGCGCATTCGCTCCTCAGCGTAGTCACATTCCAATGCCTGAACATCACAACCCATCAGATTCTTGGACAGTATTCAAGCGGTAGAAAGCCACAGAACTAAAAAAAATTGAAATATTTAGGAATAAATGGCTCTGTGCAGATTTGTACCATATAGCAACAAAAAATAAATTTTATTTCCTTGCAGTCAATATGACTTTTTGTAATTTATTTTTCTAAATTCACTTTATTTGTTCAGAAATAAAATGTGCGGGTAATGGGCAGAAGCATTGAAATGGAATTTTGAGTTTAAAGAGCGCAAGACTAACAGTTCCATATCAGCAGAGTTCTGTATCGGCAGTGAAAGGGTTAACAGGCGAGCTGTCACTTTTTAAAAACAGCTATACACAAGGTTTTGTCAAACATCCAGCAGATTATTTTTGCCGTAGAACAGATAAAAGCGCTGCGTTATAAAAATTCAGGCATTGCTGGGACAGACTGTGACTTTCTGCCACTTGAATACTGTCCAATAATCTTATGGGTTGTGACGTTCAGGCATGGGAATGTGACTACGCTGAGGAGCGCATGCACCGTGGGTATTTCTTATCAGACAGCTGACGGAACATCACTTTCGTTTGCTGATCTGATATGTTTGCTATTCTGACAGAACACTAGAATCTAATGTATGAGCCAATGACGAGGGAGTGGTTTGGGATATACCCAGTATTTTTAAACTCTCCCAGTAACTACACCTTCAGAAAAAATGTGCAAAAATTGTACCTTTAGGGGTACAACAGCTTGTCACTGGGGCAGTATCCTCAAAGCAGGGACGTGCACTCATAGGAGGCAGGGGAGGCAGTGCCTACCCTGCCATATGTGGCCAAAGCTTAATTAAATTTTAATTAAAACAAAAAAAAAGTCCAAAAAAAATTATTTTCCCCCCATGTAATGCTATGGAGAGGCAGGTACAGGAACGCTTCTCTCCATTGCAGTACATGGGTCAAAGGAAAAGCTGTGCTGCAGCGCTACCTGTGTTCTGTCAATATATTAGCAGCAAAAATTGGGACCAATAGGAGGCACCCCTCTTGATGCCTCCTAGCAAGTGAAGGATATATAGATTAATCAGAAGGAGGATGCAGTGAGCAGGGTCATGTGACACAAATGGAAGCTGAGGTAACCTAAGAACAGATGACACCAAGCAGAAGAGTAAAATAGTATTCTACATCTCTTGTGATTCACAAATTGTGTTCAGATAAAGCTCATTAACAGGGGGGGACAGTAAGTGAGCATAACCCAATACTGACAGGAAGTCAAAGGGTCAATTCAAATTTAAATCCATAATTTAAAACCCAGAGTTTGTTTTAAAGCAGATTTTCCCCCTCACCCCTGATGAGTTTTGAGTTCTTTCGATTACGAAACTTTCTGCGTGTTTGGGGTTTTACCTCGGGACCTCGAAGATCCCGAACTTTGTGGGAGAAGCTTTGGGACACAAAATATCTCGCCCCAAGGGTATTCTCTCTGGCCTATTCCGCCCTCATACAAGCACCTATATATAACAAATCTTTCTATATCATGCATTGGGAGGGTGCTCTGCATTTTAACGCTTCTGAAGAGGAATGGAGGTCTGCAACCCTGTTAACTAAAAACGCGGTTCATAGTACTACCTATTTTGAACTTTATTTTAAGATCCTGACACAATGGCATTACACTCCCTTACGCTTATTTCAGATCTCCAAAACAAATTCTTCTATGTGTTGGAGGGGATGTGGCAAAGTGGGATCCCCTGCCCATATGTGGTGGGAGTGCCCTAAGATTCAGAGAATCTGGACCAGGGCATTCTATTACTGCACCAAACTAGGTTTGGTGGAATCTAGTCGGCCAGCTGTAGCGCTATTTCATTTATTCTCTGACAAGATACCTCGACACTTAAAATACCTGTGCATATATATTTTCATGTCTGTTAAACTAAATATCGCTAGGGCATGGCTCCAATCTAAGGGCCCTAGATGGAGCCAGATTAAGTCTTCAATGGTACATATTGAAACTATGGAATGCGCGGTCTTTGCAGCTAACAACAAAATCCCGATTCACTGTCTATGCTGGGAAGCTTGGCAACAATGCCTAGAAGGAGAGATTATCACATGCTAGCAATGCCTTGTGCCTTATGTAATAGGATTATAGATGACACCAGACATAGGGTGTGGAAGCTGGTCGCCGGTGGGTTCTCCTGTAGGGATCCAGAGCTTTTGGGACATTTAGAACTAGAGATGGGGAGTCACCCTCCCACCCGCCCTCCTCACCCTTTACCCTCCTCCCCACCTTTTTTTTTTTTTTTTTGTTTTGTTTTCCCCTTCCTTCCCTTCTTCTCTTTTCCTAAACTATGTGGTATACATTTGTTGAGTTGCTCTTTTTCTCGCTTGATATCAATAACCAACTCGTTATTTCATGTTTATATTATATAGTGTTGTCTATTGACTGTTAATGAACCATTGTGTTCAGTACTACAAAAGTAAAAAAAAAAACCAGAGTTTGAAGTTAAGTGTGCAGTGTCCACATTATTTATATTAAAGTTTTTGACATTGAATATGGCTAAGCCTCCCTTTTTTGTGGTTATTTGATTTAATTTGGTACAAACCCCATATATGTTATGTCTGTTCAGTCAGAGGATGCAGTATCTATTTTTATTTTTCTGTGTGTCTCCATTTATTTAAAGACTGCTGTTAACTTGTAATTCACAAATCAATTGAAAGCTGTTGCATTGTGTTTTTAATATGTGCTGCTTTTATACAAGTTTATATTAATAAAAAGGAGATAATAAGTCATTTAAAAATATATGTAATTATTGCAGTTAAATGTTTTTAGAAATAATGCGACTGTAAAATAACTGGTTAAACACATAGTCAAAGGTAGACATTTAAAATTAAACTTTCATGATTAATTTAGAGCATGCTATTTTAATAGACTTTTCTAGTTATTTATATTTTGAGAATTAGCATCAACTGTTACTGGCCCCATGTCAGCAAATCAAATTAGTTTTTGAAAGGAACATGAAAGTCATAATTACATTTCCATTATTCAGATAGAAATTGCACAAAAAAATAAATACATAAACTTTCTATTTTACTTTTATTATTATGTACTTCATTCTTTTGGTATCCTTTGGTGTCCTTTGTTGAAGAGCATACCTAAGTGGGATGTGCACGTGCATTTCTTGAAACCATATTGCAGCAGCTGTGTTGGCAGTATTGATAACTTGTCCTTTGTGTAAAATTTGTATGGTAAATTATTTCTATTTTTACAATACAGTAGTGAGTAGAGAAGAGATTGTGTATCATTCTAATTACTTAGTAACTGGCACTGTGCCACAGAATTGTGTGAGTGTGTATGTGAGCAGAGTGTGTGTGGGTGTCAGTGAGCAGAGTATGTGTGCTTTATTCTCCAGGTAATCAATACATTTCCGATGAGCTGGTGCTTTAGTGCAGTGTTTCTCAACAATGGTCCTCAAGTACCCCCAACAAGCCAGGTTTTCATTATAGCTGTGCACAGGTGAAGTAATCAGCTGATCAGTAACTCAGTGGTTACTAACTTGCTCTCACCCATCACCTGATTATGTCACCTGTGAACTGGCTCAGCTATCATTTAAAACTGCCCAGTTGGGGGTACTTGCGGCCCTCTGTACATGTGTTTCTCCGGCGTATCATATCTAGTGCCTCACCAGCCTCTGACCTCACTGCACATCACTGCCTCAAAGGTACACCTGCTGTACCCTTTAAAATGGGTACAAATTGGTACCCTTGCAGATTGTACCTTTCAAAGGCAAATATGTACCTTTGGTGACTAGATTGGACCTCAGTCCTATGGTACCATATTGTACCCTTTAAAAAACGGTGCAAATCTGGCATTTTCAGGATACTGCCCCAGTAAAAAGTCCTTTGTACATCATGATGGCAAATTCGTAATCAACACAGCATATTACAAATGCTGTTACATTAAATTTATTGTATAATATTCAAATATGCATTCTTAATGTGTACTTTTTCAGGCAGTATTACAATAGTAGCCAGTAGCACACTGCAGCTTTGAAAAAAGCAAAGACTGCTACAGAACCACCTGATTGAGCCAGGTTAGGCAACCAGTTCCAAAAATAGTTACTCAATGTGTTTTTTTATTTTTTTTTAATTATTATATCACTCTGTACTAGACTCTAAAAATAACCCATTTAATTTAGGGTGACATGCCACATAAAAGATAAATATATAGAAAACAACATAATAATAAAATATAACTCTAATGAAAAAGGGATTCGGGGAGGGATAAACGATAAAAATCACAACCATACATTGAGTTGTCACTCTATGCAAAATATATGCAAATGAGTATATTTCCCCAGTACATATTTTGGTGATGAACCTGCTACCAATAGATGGAGCTGTGTTACACATGTCAAGGAACTTTCAACCAACAGATGGCGCTATGGCGTGTTACACAATGTCCATGTATGTGACTGGGGAACGGTTACAATTTTTTTTTTTTTTTTTAAACTGGTTCTTAAACAGCTCTTGTTTATTTTAGAGTTTAAAACTAATTTTTTTCTTTGTAATTTTAGTTAATACATTTGCTTTATGTTTTATGGTTAACATCTTGATGCTCTAAATATAAACATTAAAATGTTAAGTGCTTGTTTGCTAATTACAACCAGCAACACAGTATCATTTAATATATGGGTTATTAAAGGGACAGTCTAGTCAAAATTAAACTTTCATGATTCAGATAGGGCATGAAAATTTAAACAACTTTCCAACTGACTTTTATCACTAAATTTGCTTTGTTCTCTTGGTGGTATTTTTCAAAAGCTAAACCTAGGTAGGCTCAAACTGATTTCTAAACCGTTGAAAACCGCCTCTTAGTTCAGAGCATTTTGAAAGTTGTTCACAGTTAGACTGTGCTAGTTCATGTGTGCCATATAGATTAAAAAATATGCTCACTCCCTGCCTAATGTCTAAACTGTATTTCCTTGACTCAATGTGACTTATTAGTGAATGGCTATTATATTTTCAGAAATATTAGAACTCATTGATAGCTGTGATGGCTGGAAACATCGAGACTCTTATGTTTAAGTTATGTAAATTAGTTAAAAGAACTAGAGTAATAAAACTAGAATCCAAGAAACATGCTAAGTTGTACTAGAAACGCACAGGAATGTCTCCTTTAATTACATGTCATCTGAAAATGTACATGAAACTAATTTTTCTTTGAGATGTTGTAAACTATTACTGATTGGATTCTTAATAAAAAAAATTTGGAAAAAAAAAGTCTGCACTGACTGGCTAAACTGCATGCCTGTCAAAAGCACTGAGATAAGGGGGCAGTCTGCAGAGGCTTAGATACAAGGCAATCACAGAGGTAAAACGTTTATTAATATAACAGTGTTGATTATGCAAAACTGGGGAAAGGGTAATAAAGGGATTATCTATCTTTTTAAACAATAACAATTCTGGTGTAGACTGTCCCTTTAAGTATTTTTTTTGCTTTGCCCACATCTTGCGTATTACCAACAACCATTGAACATAATTATTTTGCTGTACAACACGTATGTTGCATTCATTTTGAGTGACTGACAGTTATGTGAATATGAATAATTGAGCTGTACAAATGATATGGACTTGCAGGGTTTGGCAGCCTTGAACCACCCATCCCCCTCAACCTTTTAGTCACACAAGTGATTGTACCTTTTTGGGGGATTAAATGGTACAGACATGGACCCTTTGACAGTTGGAAACATATTTGTACCTTATTTACCGCTAAATGGTACATATTAGTTCCTTAAGGTGTAATTATAATCCATTGAGGGTACAACCACAGCAGTTGTACCCTAAGTGTTCACAAACGGACCCCGACCGTACCCTTTTTTCTGACAGTGTATGAGCTATATGCTCACATCCTGTTCAAAAAGTCTGACCGGGTTCAGGTGAAACGCGTCAAGGGAGCATGGAGAGTACTTGTGTTTGATTAAGAAGCAGCAAACAGTGCACATTACAGTCACCTAAGAGTTTGGGAGCACTCTTACAGCGGGACCTGTTGACAACAGGCGTCACACAGATGTACTACAACTTCCACTTGGAGAAACATCCAAAGAAAATACACTATCACTCATTGGTGTTGCTGTTACGTGCCTATTTGATTTTACCTTCTATGTATGTGCACTTTACAAAATTTGATGTAATAAAATTAATGCCATGAGTCGTGGATGCTCTTTTTTTATGTTTTTTAGTTTTTCTGCAGGTCCCTCTTTGTGCAGCACCTTTTAAGCCCTTTGCCACCCCTCCCCACCTCTCCCTAATCCTAGGCCCCTCCCCTTCTACTAGTAAAATGGCTGCTGTTTCAACTCCTTTCATGAAAATGCCCTAAATGTACAAGCCTATGATATAGTGCAATTAGGTGGGCTTTGCTCGTCATGGGCTCGATAAACATATACATGTTTGATTTCTATGTACTCAAGACACATGGTGCATTCATATTTATCCATTTTTCTTCTGTCTATCAAACACTACCTGGTTTAAAATTTGCTGAGAATCTAGAACAAATGGGAAATAACTAAAAAAATATATATAAATAATTGCAGAGCTCCCAACCAGCCAGCATTATTTTGGGTTTTCATAGACCGTTCAATGCAAATGTTCCTATTTTCATAGTGAACCCCACCTTAACCTGCCCACAATCTGCGCAACCTAGCCTTCAAAACACCCGATAACATAACACCCTGACGATCATGGCCCTGCCCACCAGTCTCCTTCACACATCCCAGACCTGCAGGGCCTTGGGGACAAATGTGGGCATGTGGTTGATATGTCATTGTGGTTTTATATCCCAGCTTTAAAAGACCATTATAGTAAAAAAAAACTTCAATTTTATCACTATCGACCCTGCAAATCTATGTATGTACCGCTTGGGAGCCGCAGAGAACTGCTGATCCTAAGGGGAAACTGTTGGCAGCTTAATTAGCAGTGCTATTTGCATGACCCAGCTGTGAAACTAGTGCTGCTGATTGTCTCAGCAGCAATTTCTTTTTGGGACCAGCAGTTCTCTTCAGCTCCAGAGGGGTACTTTACCTATGTGTTTAACACATTTGTGGTTAAACACATAGATTTCTGAGGTCAATAGTGATAACATGGCATGCTCTAATGAATAACAGCATGTCGTTTTATCACAATAATGGCCTTTTAAAGAGATATGTAGTGATGCATAGCAGTGTATAGACCAAGTTATAGGTATTAATGAACAATGTGACAGACCCTTCTGTCAGGACTGAAAGAGTTAACTGTGTTTAGCTTTAAGAATCTAATTTCTAAAGACAGGTTTTCTGGCCTCAGCTATTGTGTGCTATAATTACATTTAAGTAATAAACAGGCCATTGTTTAATCACCCTCAGAGAACAGACGCTAGGTGATAAGACAAGCCAAATGTGTTTAAGTTGTTATCTGCCTAAGTAAAGTATTTAAGTAATATAATTCTATTGCATCATGTCAAGGGCGCTTCTCCCTTTTATCTAATGTACAACATTCTTTCAACCCCCATCTGAGGGGGGGGTCAAAAACCTGTATAAATCTGTGTGCTGCCTTCAAATAAAGTTGTTATCCTGTTTTAAACCTGAAATGTGGAGCTTGGTCTCATGTTTGCAGGGAAACTGATCAAGGTTGTGAAGTGCTGATTCCGTATGCAGGACATTGTTCATCTGGTATTAACCCTTGGTACACAGTTGGTACCGTAACATTGGTGGCAAGCGACGGAATGAACCTTATCGCCCAGAAGAGCAACTACACAAGCCAGTAACCTCAGGAAGAGGGGGATTATTACAATACTGACTAAGATGGAAAGAGTACCAGGGACAGAAGGAACCAATGGGCCCAGCATAGCAGACAGAACCCCCGCAGAAGCAAGCTTTGATCGGGCGGTTAAAATAAGACTGGCATATTATGGCCCCAACCCATCTGATTCCGTATGCAGGACATTGTTCATCTGGTATTAACCCTTGGTACACAGTTGGTACCCTAACAAACAATATCATGTCAGGTTACATGGGCACTGATGAACAGCCGTATATACGTATAATATTTACATTTTGTTAAACAAATTAAATAGGATTATGGTTTATTGTTCAACAATATTTTCTACTATTAGAGAATTGCTTTGCTATATTTTATGCAGGTAACAGACAAAAACAAGTGTCAATGATGTAGTGTTGCAAGCATATTGGCAGCAGCGCAGTTAATATTAATTAATTTATTTTTCTTGGGGTCAGATCATTTTTAAAGAAAGGATACAAGAATTTTGGGCTTTACTTAGGGTGGCCAGGTGACCAGTATTTAACTGTAAAGTCGAGTATTTCAGAAGGCTGTCCAGTAAAATGTATACACACGTTTGCAGATCCTTACAGCAGGGTGTAAAAAAAATACTGGTTTGTGTGAGTTACTGTTAGTCAAATGGGTGGTAAAATGACTGCTGTGTGTGTGTTACTGGCAGTTAAATGGGCAAAATTATTTATTTGTGTGTTGCTGGCAGCCAAGGGGCTAAAATTACTGTCTAAAAATATTTGAAATGGGGCTCCTAACAAGAGCTTGGAGAGGGGACATTGTGTGGTTCCACTTACCACCTATGCCCGACTACCTATAGGCTATTCAGTATTTTTGAGCTATCTTTCCTGGCTAGCACAAATGCACATTTTGGGAACTGGGCTATAACAGAGTTAGGTATGATGCTATGAAATATATATATAGTCCACAACACAGAAAATAAACTGGCTCTTGTCCAAATGATTAACACGCCAATGAGTCCTGTACTATCTATCTTGTTATCTCGCAAACATCCGCTGGTGATTCTATCTTTCTTTGCTTATTTTTCACACCTGGCTTAGCAACAAATAAAAAACTAATTATTCAAGTACCGGGTTGATTTACTTTTCTTCTTGATAAACACTAAATTAATGTGACACCTATCTCCTACATATCAATAAGCACAGCAAATATGATGTGACTAATCTGACTGGCATCGGGCAGCTGTAGGTTCTCACTAAACAGCGCAAAAAAAAAAGCAAATGGGTCATTAGTTCGCTGAGACAAAGCCTCAACCTGTGCACACAATTGTTTTATAGTTATCATCACATTTCCACTAATTCTCCGGCAGGACAGTTGTAGATGGTTTTGCAACCTACCGTATCCATATGGCGCGCTGAGATGACAAACTAGAGGGCCTTTTAGCTGGAATTTACTGACCAATTTGTTTTGCTTTTCCTTTAACCCCTTAACTACTGAGCCATTTCACACCCCTGTGCTGAGCTATTTTAGGCCTAGATTTAGAGTTTGGCGGTAGCCGTGAAAACCAGCGTTAGAGGCTCCTAACGCTGGTTTTAGGCTACCGCCGGTATTTGGAGTCACTCAAAATAGGGTCTAACGCTCACTTTTCAGCCGCGACTTTTCCATACCGCAGATCCCCTTACGTAAATTGCGTATCCTATCTTTTCAATGGGATTTTTCTAACTCCGGTATTTAGAGTCGTTTCTGAAGCGAGCGTTAGACATCTAACGACAAAACTCCAGCCGCAGGAAAAAAGTCAGTAGTTAAGAGCTTTCTGGGCTAACGCCGGTTCATAAAGCTCTTAACTACTGTACTCTAAAGTACACTAACACCCATAAACTACCTATGTACCCCTAAACCGAGGTCCCCCCACATCGCCGACACTCGAAAAAAAATCTTTAACCCCTAATCTGCCGACCGCCACTTACGTTATACTTATGTACCCCTAATCTGCTGCCCCTAACACCGCCGACCCCTATATTATATTTATTAACCCCTAATCTTCCCCCCTCAACGTCGCCTCCACCTGCCTACACTTATTAACCTCTAATCTGCCGACCGGACCTGAGCGCTACTATAATAAAGTTATTAACCCCTAATCCGCCTCACTAACCATATCATAAATAGTATTAACCCCTAATCTGCCCTCCCTAACATCGCCGACACCTAACTTCAATTATTAACCCCTAATCTGCCGACCGAATCTCGCCGCTATTCTAATAAATGTATTAACCCCTAAAGCTAAGTCTAACCCTAATACTAACACCCCCCTAAGTTAAATATAATTTAAATCTAACGAAATTAATGAACTCTTATTAAATAAATTATTCCTATTTAAAGCTAAATACTTACCTGTAAAATAAACCCTAATATAGCTACAATATAAATGATAATTATATTATAGCTATTTTAGGATTTATATTTATTTTACAGGTAACTTTGTATTTATTTTAACCAGGTACAATAGCTATTAAATAGTTAAGAACTATTTAATAGCTAAAATAGTTAAAATAATGACAAATTTACCTGTAAAAGAAATCCTAACCTAAGTTACAAATAAACCTAACACTACACTATCAATAAATAAATTAAATAAAATACCTACAATTACCTACAATTAACCTAACACTACACTATCAATAAATTATAAATACAATTGCTACAAATAAATACAATTAAATAAACTAGCTAAAGTACAAAAAATAAAAAAGAACTAAGTTACAAAAAATAAAAAAATATTTACAAACATAAGAAAAATATTACAACAATTTTAAACTAATTACACCTACTCTAAGCCCCCTAATAAAATAACAAAGCCCCCCAAAATAAAAAAATGCCCTACCCTATTCTAAATTACTAAAGTTCAAAGCTCTTTTACCTTACCAGCCCTGAACAGGGCCCTTTGCGGGGCATGCCCCAAGAAATACAGCTCTTTTGCCTGTAAAAAAAAAACATACAATACCCAAGCCCCCCAACATTACAACCCACCACCCACATACCCCTAATCTAACCCAAACCCCCCTTAAATAAACCTAACACTAAGCCCCTGAAGATCATCCTACCTTGTCTTCACCATACCAGGTTCACCGATCGGTCCAGAAGAGCTCCTCCGATGTCCTGATCCAAGCCCAAGCGGGGGGCTGAAGAGGTCCATGATCCGGCTGAAGTCTTCATCCAAGCGGGGCAGAAGAGGTCTTCCATCCGATTGAAGTCTTCATCCAAGAGGCATCCATCCGGAGCGAAGCGGCAGCATCCTGAAGACCTCCACCGCGGAACATCCATCCTGGCCGACGACTGAACGACGAATGGCGGTTCCTTTAAATGACGTCATCCAAGATGGCGTCCCTCGAATTCCGATTGGCTGATAGGATTCTATCAGCCAATCGGAATTAAGGTAGGAATATTCTGATTGGCTGATGGAATCAGCCAATCAGAATCAAGTTCAATCCGATTGGCTGATCCAATCAGCCAATCAGATTGAGCTTGCATTCTATTGGCTGATCGGAACAGCCAATAGAATGCGAGCTCAATCTGATTGGCTGATCGGATCAGACAATCGGATTGAACTTGATTCTGATTGGCTGATTCCATCAGCCAATCAGAATATTCCTACCTTAATTCCGATTGGCTGATAGAATCCTATCAGCCAATCAGAATTCGAGGGACGCCATCTTGGATGACGTCATTTAAAGGAACCGTCATTCGTCGTTCAGTCGTCGGCCAGGATGGATGTTCCGCGGTGGAGGTCTTCAGGATGCTGCCGCTTCGCTCCGGATGGATGCCGCTTGGATGAAGACTTCAATCGGATGGAAGACCTCTTCTGCCCCGCTTGGATGAAGACTTCAGCCGGATCATGGACCTCTTCAGCCCCCCGCTTGGGTATCGGTGAACCTGGTATGGTGAAGACAAGGTAGGATGATCTTCAGGGGCTTAGTGTTAGGTTTATTTAAGGGGGGTTTGGGTTAGATTAGGGGTAAGTCGGTGGTGGGTTGTAATGTTGGGGGGCTTGGGTATTGTATGTTTTTTTTTACAGGCAAAAGAGCTGTATTTCTTGGAGCATGCCCCGCAAAGGGCCCTGTTCAGGGCTGGTAAGGTAAAAGAGCTTTGAACTTTAGTAATTTAGAATAGGGTAGGGCATTTTTTTATTTTGGGGGGCTTTGTTATTTTATTAGGGGGCTTAGAGTAGGTGTAATTAGTTTAAAATTGTTGTAATATTTTTCTTATGTTTGTAAATATTTTTTTATTTTTTGTAACTTAGTTCTTTTTTATTTTTTGTACTTTAGCTAGTTTATTTAATTGTATTTATTTGTAGCAATTGTATTTAATTAATTTATTGATAGTGTAGTGTTAGGTTAATTGTAGGTAATTGTAGGTAGTTTAATTAATTTATTGATAGTGTAGTGTTAGGTTTAATTGTAACTTAGGTTAGGATTTCTTTTACAGGTAAATTTGTAATTATTTTAACTATTTTAGCTATTAAATAGTTCTTAACTATTTAATAGCTATTGTACCTGGTTAAAATAAATACAAAGTTACCTGTAAAATAAATATAAATCCTAAAATAGCTATAATATAATTATAATTTATATTGTAGCTATATTAGGATTTATTTTACAGGTAAGTATTTAGCTTTAAATAGGAATAATTTATTTAATAAGAGTTAATTAATTTCGTTAGATTTAAATTATATTTAACTTAGGGGGGTGTTAGTGTTAGGGTTAGACTTAGCTTTAGGGGTTAATACATTTATTAGAATAGCGGTGAGCTCCAGTCGGCAGATTAGGGGTTAATGTTTGAAGTTAGGTGTCGGCGATGTTAGGGAGGGCAGATTAGGGGTTAATACTATTTATGATAGGGTTAGTGAGGCGGATTAGGGGTTAATAACTTTATTATAGTAGTGCTCAGGTCCGGTCGGCAGATTAGGGGTTAATAAGTGTAGGCAGGTGGAGGCGACGTTGTGGGGGGCAGATTAGGGGTTAATAAATATAATATAGGGGTCGGCGATGTTAGGGCAGCAGATTAGGGGTACATAGGGATAATGTAAGTAGCAGCGGTTTACGGAGCGGCAGATTAGGGGTTAATAATAATATGCAGGGGTCAGCGATAGCGGGGGCGGCAGAATAGGGGTTAATAAGTGTAAGGTTAGGGGTGTTTAGACTCGGGGTACATGTTAGAGTGTTAAGTGCAGACGTAGGAAGGGTTACCGCATAGCAAACAATGGGGCTGCGTTAAGAGCTGAACGCGGCTTTTTTGCAGGTGTTTGGTTTTTTTTCAGCTCAAACAGCCCCATTGTTTCCTATGGGGGAATCGTGCACGAGCACGTTTTTGAGGCTGGCCGCGTCCGTAAGCAACTCTGGTATCGAGAGTTGAAGCTGCGTTAAAAATGCTCTACGCTCCTTTTTTGGAGCCTAACGCAGCCTTTATGTGGACTCTCAATACCAGAGTTATTTTTATGGTGCGGCCAGAAAAAAGCCGGCGTTAGTTTTTCGGGTCGTTACCGACAAAACTCCAAATCTAGCGGTTAGAATTTATATGCTGCTTACATTACAGCACTACTGGAAGTCATTTTTCAGTGAGAAACTCACATACACTATATACTTTTTTTTCCCCACAAACCCAGCAGATTCCAGCTATACCATCATTTAATGTATATATCATGATGTGATAAATCTACAACAAAGTGTGAACAAAATGCATCATTTTGATTACACTTTTATTAAACTGGATTGTAAACAATAGTGTTTGTGTTTCTTTTTTCCCTCTAAATTCCATAGTCAAAATAAGGATTTATCCTCATATAAAAGGGCAATTGGGTATATGATACTGTATATAACTTTAATCTGCACCTAGGGGCTCCCATGAGTCTCCACTCAAATTAATGATTTCATTGTAATTTTACAAAAAAGGAAAAATATTGGCACTGTGATATGATAATATAAGGAAATGAGATTTCAGGGGTTAGCCTAAAAACCTCGGTGCTGCCCCTTACAATATATGCTATACAGAATTATTTTCTCTTAAATTGTAATTTTGTCACTTAGCTGCAAAACGTTTGTGTTTTTAATTTTTTTTTTTTTTTTTAAATATGTGCTTAACCATTATATCCCCAAGACATTGTATTTATCTTCCAAATGATCTCAAGGGTTTCTAGACATTAAAGGGACAGTGAAATAGAAACTAAACTTTCATGATTCGGATAGAGCATGGAATTTTAAACAACTTTCCAATTTCCAAAGTTGTTTAAATTCCATGCTCTTTCTGAATCATGAAAGTTTCATTTTCACTTGACTGACCCTTTAAGGGAGCTGAAACTGAGGAGTTTTATTACTCACATATCCATCTAGCTCTGTTCTATAGCCTGTAGCAGCCCCGTACTTTTAAGGTCTAAAGTGCCCCAGAAGCGCCCCCCATGAGGATGACACACAAATGTTTTGTCACCTGCACTTAAAGGGTTAAACAAGAGGTACGGCTAAGTTATTTAATACATTAACAACAGCCTCATAGGTGTCCAGAGGTGAGCAAGTGGGGTCAAACTCCCAGCCCACAACAGAATTGTAAACATGTTACCACTGATATTATTATGTTCAGAATATTTTTCTTCCCCTTGGAAACATATTTTCTGTGATTCCCCTGACAGCAGACCTGTAATCAGAGGCGTAACTACAGGGGTCTCCTCTGCCGGGGCGCCCATCCTTTTAGGGGACTTTCTGCTGCTCAAGCAGAATCAGATTTTAGAGCGTGTTGTTAGGTGCAGTGCAGTTTTCTATTCCGCTCTAGGAGACATGTGGTGATTGAGAAACACTGGTGGGAAAAAAGAAGCCTCTGCCCAGAGGTAAGGGTTTTAGAGTTTTATACTTTTATGTACTTAGTTTTTAGTTGTACTTAGTTTTTCTTAGTGTTGTAGTATTTGTTAGGGGTGTTTGCTTGGATATTCATCAAGTTCTTCTAAGGGGTTAATTTTTTTTAGTTGTTTACAGTCTAGATAACAACACTCTAACTATTTTAACCAACCATAACATTTAATAATAACGACACAACACTCAGAGCTGGGCTTAAAAACCCACATCCCCCAACCGGGGGGAGGGGTTGCTTTATTAATTAATAAATAAATAACTTTTTTAACCAATGAACTGCTACCAACTGGCAAGATGATCTTGTCCTATCAACCCAAACATACACTATAAGGGGTGTGGCCACCCTGGGAATGAGGACGCCCTCATTCCGCCTACGTATCCGCTCAAGGAAGATCGACCAGCGAGCCGACCTATCCCTAGCCCCTTGGCGACTAGAGTCCTAAACGCCCACTGTACCTTCCTTCTTTAGTTCCTGCGAATTATGGAAATTTTTTCCACAGCCCTTTCCGCATCACTGGGGAAGCATGACGCCATGCAACCCCCGCTGACCACTCCTACTTAACTCAGATGATACTCTACCCTTTAAGACGATGGGAAACCCAAGAATAGGGTACAGGAGAGGTTGATCACTAAAAGACATCTTACAAATAAATGATCCAGTACACTGCTATGAAAGCAAAACTTGGCTGGGAAATGCCAAACCAGGATGCTACAAATGCAGCGGATGCACGACGTGTAACAACATGATAGCAGGCAAATTCTTTAATCACCCCCGCCACAAAAAGAAATACTACTTAAAATACAGAGTTACGTGTACCAATAACTTTGTGGTCTACCTGCTACACTGTCCGTGTAGTTTATTCCATGTGGGGAAAAACGAGTGACATGAGAACTAGGATGGCGAATCATCGGAGCTCGATACGTACAGCACTGAATAAAAGAGAAGCAGACCAACCCGTAGCCCATCATTTTTTGCAATGCGGACATACTGTGGGAGATCTCAAAAACACTGTAATAGATCACGTTCCCCCATTAAAGAGAGGAGGAGATCTCAACAAGATTTTGATGCAAAAAGAAGCAAGATGGACGTATGAGTTAGAAACATTAAGTCCAAAAGGACTAAATACTAAAATACAATGACACTGCTTTATGTGAATGGACTGTCTTAATATTGCACTTGCGATTGTCTAGAGTTTACATATACACTGTCCGCCAATGTTTCCCGTGTAGTAAGACGTAATATTGAGCAGAGTTACACAATATTTAGTTACGCAATATATAGTCTACTCTTGGTTTTCTGCTATGTTGAGCATTAATGTTACCAATTTACCTAGTTACAGCAATGTAAAGTAGGTAGTAATGTCTTGTCATGTCAGATCATATGTATATAATAGTTTGTTCATTAGTAAATAAGGTTTGCTTCTGTTATGGTATGTTGCTAGGCTACGGGTGGCGTCCGACTGTGACGCATGCACCGCACCTCAGCAACCGTCACGCTGTTTGCCACATACGGGGACTAGGGGTTTTACAATCACGTAAGCGGTGAGTTTGATATAAGTATTGTATCTGTTATTATATTACTATAATGGTCTGAGGACGGAGGTGAAGCCCTGAAATGTCCCAATTTGCTTTAAAGAGATTTGATTGATCGTAATACCGGAGAGTGCTGGCTTTCTTTGGGACTTTATTGAAACATTTGCTTTGCACCCCGGCCAGCAGTGGTAACTTCGAGAGTGCTAAACCAGGTTGGACTTTATATATACATATATTTATACAAGAGTATTGGATTGAGCAATGATAATTTTTTTATTGGACTAACTATACATTTATAAGTTGACAACCTTTCGGAAGAATTCCTCCCTTTTTCAAGTCTGAAGCAAAACTCTTGTTATTTTGATATCTAAATCCCTGGACTAACACGGCTACTCCAATCAACTTGACTATGGTATATTTATGCACACACATATATTTATATACTGTATATATATATATATATATATATATACAGGTTGAATGAGAGCACTCTCACTACCAAATGTTGAATGCCAGGGTGCTAGCAGATATAGATATATGAATAAAGGAAAGCACTCTCTGGTCTTTTAGTGAAAATTTAATAAATCAAGCGTGACGTTTCGGGGACACACTCCCCTTCCTCAGACCTGAGGAAGGGGAGTGTGTCCCCGAAACCTCACGCTTGATTTATTAAATTTTCACTAAAAGACCAGAGAGTGCTTTCCTTTATTCATATATATATATATATATATAT